>NC_048221.1:32282699-32306175 GCF_002007445.2 Ailuropoda melanoleuca | reverse complement strand
TTATTTATTCGACAGAGATAGAGACAGCCAGCGAGAGAGGGAACACAAGCAGGGGGAGTGGGAGAGGAAGAAGCAGGCTCATAGCAGAGGAGCCTGATGTGGGGCTCGATCCCACAACGCCGGGATCACGCCCTGAGCCGAAGGCAGACACTTAACCTCTGTGCCACCCAGGTGCCCCGACATCTTACAGGTTTTGATCAACCTTCTTCCATGCGTACTTTTCCCATACCATTGGGACCTTCACATCAGTACCATAAGATTTCATTCGAATCAGATACACCATTAAAGGCCAGGAGCCGTCGTGCTCTTTCTCAGCCTGCTGCTGTTGACACTGACCTCTCCATTTCCTGGTTCTTGAGCACTCAGTATGTACCAGTCACTCTTCTGGGCCCTCTGAGGGAGGGGAAGCCAGTCATGGGGCTTGTGCAGTGGAGTCCTGTTACCTGACCTGTACAAGCTGGTTCTGGAGGGTGTATTTTGGGAAACGCAGGGCTGCATGATCTATGATTCTATACTATTCCTTGAGTCCCAGCATCCTCTGATATAGGGCGTTCAAGTCTGACAGCAAGCTGAAGATAACCTGGCCATCAACAAAATACTGTGAGCCTTCTCCAAAGTCAGCTTTCTTCTGATTTCTCGGTCAGTGGGTTCTCAAGATGTTTTTGACCTCTACTTAAAATGGATTTGTAATCCAGTTGACTTTTGAACAATTGGGGTTTAGGGGTGCAGACCCTCCCCCCCCACTCCAGTCAAAATTGTGAACCTAACTTTTGAATTCCCCAAAACTTACCTACTGATAGCCTGCTGTTGACCAGAAGCCATACAGAGGGGGCGCCTGGGTGGCTCAGTCGTTAAGCATCTGCCTTTGGCTCAGGTCATGATCCCAGGGTCCTGGGATCAAGCCCCGCATCCGGCTCCCTGCTCGGCAGGAAGCCTGCTTCTTCCTCTCCCACTCCCTCTGCTTGTATTCCCTCTCTCACTGCCTCTCTCTCTGTCAAATAAATAGATAAAATCTTAAAAAAAAATTCATAAAAAAAAGAAGCCGTACAGAGGCCATAAATGGCTGATTAACACTTTTTTGTACATTATATGTATTATATACTGTACTCCTAATATAAGTTAGAGAAAAGGAAATGTTATTAGAAAATCCTAAGAAAGAGAACTACATTTGCAGTAATGTACTCTAGAAAAAAACAAACCAAACATGTATAAGTGAACCTGCTCAGCTCAAACCCATGTTGTTTCAAAGATCAACTCTATAATGAACAATTGGAAAGAGTTGTTAAAAAAAACAACAACAACAACAAAACACAAAAACCCAAGTGCATCCACTTACCAGAATTCTGATGAAGGAGTGTGAAATCTCGTTTTTTAAGAAGTAGAAGGACAAAGCCCACGTACAATAATGGTGTCTTAGTGACTCTGTGTCTTTCTTATGTGTAAATTAATTCTCCCCAGACATCCTTTTCTTGTATTAAAATGTATCCCACTCAAGATTTGAGAACAAAACATAAGAAAATGAACATATACTAAGTATAGCCTAGTTACAAAAAACCTCCCTGATTTTCACAAATGAGACTAGTGGAAATGTGTTACAGACTTTATAAATACTGGCAGAGACGATGATTGCTTCAGAAACATTTTGCTTGCTTGGCTTAGAAAGGGGATTATAGAAAATGAAGCCTTGCCTGGACAAACTCTAGGAATCTTCCAGACTGTCTCCTTCTTGTATACCAGCCACACAGTATCTCGATATGCAGTTGAATAAATGAATGGATTTTGAAAGGAGAGAACTTTGATGCTAGGTTATGAATATTTTTACCACAGGAATAAAGAGTTATGTTTTTGTTTTAACACANCACAGGGGTTGGAGCCAGGCTTTCCAGGTTCCAACCTCAGCATCTCATTTACTGGGCGTGCGACCTTTGGCAAGCACATTAACCTCTCCAAACATTGCTCTCTGTACCTGTACAGTGGGGATCGTAATTGTACTAACCTCCCAGGATTCATGCAGCGACCAGGTNTTTTTTTACCACATCTCCCATATTACCCCCTTTCTTTAAAAGCTCAATTTCATATCTGTTTTCCGACTTTTATGTGGGCAGATATTTCAGAGTTTGTTTGCAAACATCACCCACACGTCGTGTCAGTCAGCAGGTTTCTTCAGTAAACAGAAGTGCCTTCAGCCTGTTTTCTGCATTCTGATTGGAGGGCAAATGCTGTAGGTTTTTGTAGATGCGGAGACAGAGAAGTTTATCAACTCAGCGGAATCAGGTAATCAGTCTCAGGACAATTCATATAGAATGGAGTCATGGAAGGGGTGAGAACATGTGATGCAGTTTGGTTGTAGCTTGTCCTGCAGAGGCTAGTGGTTAGCTCTTGTGCACGTGCAAGGCCAGGTCCTGGGCATTGCACACACACATTCACTCACGCACGGTGTCGTACGTAATCCTCTGAAGAGTTCTGGGGAAGGAAGTTCTGGGAATGTTCATTTCATGGATGAGAACAGAGAGGCGCTCAGAGACCATAGAACTTGCCAAAATCAGTTTGACAAATTCGAGTCAGCTATAAACCACACCTGGATGTGCCAGGCTCCCAAACCATTACTTGCTGTATGTAAACAAAGGATTTATTGAATGAGAAGCATATTCTGGGGTCTATTGGATTTTTGTAAAAGGAAATAAATGCATTGTCTTGAAGCATGANTTGGAGATAGAGTGTTATTGATAAAGTGGAATCTGATGACCTCACTTGTTTCATTGGTTCTAATTTGACATGACTTATCAGGGCCTTTGTGATCTGACCCTGGCTACCTACTCATCTGAAATCTTCCTTTGCTGCCTTTCAGAAGTGTTGGAAGGGCTGGTAACATGTAGCAGCAGTTGTTTGTCAGTGAGGAGTGGCTGAGCCCTTAGACAGGCATGGAAGTCCCACGGTTCATTGATGTTACTTACCTGGCTCTGTAGACACTGGCCACCCATGGAGGAAGGTGCCCTTGGTGTCTTTAGGACAGAGCTCCCCCTTGCTATGCTCCCACAATACTCTGCTTGCCTCTACTGGAGCAATTAATAAAATTGGAGCAATAGTACACGCTTGTCTATTATGGCCTGTTGGATCCCCAGTGACTAGCATGTTGCTTCGTTTTAATTCAGGGCGTATTTGGCGAGTAAATGAAATAGTTCCAAGGACTAACTTGTCCTTTACCTGAAGAAGTTGCTTTTATTAATTTTGGGACTGACTTATCCATCCATCTCTCCATCCATCCATCCATCTTAAAAGACTCGAAGTAAACAATATTAACAATCTGTTCTGGTTAGGTGGGAGCACAGGTGTTTGGTGAATCAAGTTGTCTTTGAAACTGACAGTATTCTATTAAATTGGAGCTCTGTTCTTGTCACCTGGAACCTTGTTGATTACAAATCCCCCGCAGCAAATCCCAGGTAAGTGAGGCTGCTGCTGTTTCTAGGAGCTTTTCTTTTGGGTTGGAGATAGAAAGATAGAAACGAAAGTCCTCTTCTGCTGAGACCCATCCATGTAAATCCATAGGAGGGTCGAATGATAGGCACAGAGAATGCAGGGTGGAAGGCCAACCATTTCCTCTTTGAATTCATTTTAAAAAATATCAGTGTGATTCCTGAAAATTCGTTATTTGGGAGTTTCTGTTGATGGAGGATTTCAGATTTTAGAGGTAAAGATACGGGGTTTGCTTGCAGCTTGGGTGATGTGACCTTGATTGGGCCATCTTATCTCTGTGGGCTTTATGAAATCTGACTGTGGGGGTACGAGCAGGGGCCTCACGAAGACGTGCTGAGGGCGTCATGCTGCCTGTAGAGTGCCTGGCACATTCTGCACCCTGCATCGATGGTGGCAGTTCTCGTTGTTGAGCTGTTTGTACTAAAATGTCTAATTTCTTTTGTTGAAGTGAGAATTAATAGAGCAAGATATTTAATTGTGGCGCTTCCGTGGTCACCACGTGTTGCCTTTTTAATTAATTAGTTAATTAATTAGACTTTAGGAGTCTGTTGATGGTAATCACCATTGATTTGCTGTTCTGGGGACTGGGGGTTGCGTTTCTACAGCAGCTCGGGAAGTTTCCCTGGGTTGGATCATCTTTAACAAGAGCTGTGGATAAGTACATTGTGTGCTGTCTGAGCATCAGTCGAGCCTTCAGATTGCCCTTGACCCTTTGGCAGCATCACCGATGACTGTCCTTAATAATGTGCACGCGATATAGCAAGTCCATGGAGCCCACTGGCGCTCTACTTATTGGCCCTGTGCTGCTCCTTACCGCCTTACATAACCTTAGGCACCACTTCAAATATTTATATTTTCTATGGACTCCCGTTCCTAAAAAATTGTTTTAATGGGTTTTATCTACTTTTAAAATGAGAGACTAAAACAATACATAAATTCTGCTTCCGTTTGCCTATTTTTAGAACACTTGCAGACAGCAATCGATAGAAAATTTTAAACAAAGCTGTCTGCAGGGCTGTCATTCATTCATTTTCGAGGAAAAAAAATTAAATGCTGGGAATATAGCACAATTCCATGGGGATCTGAGGAAATCTTTGGAGGTTAAATGACATCCATGGGTCTTTGAATTTAACTTTGTATCTCCTTCAGGAATAATTTATTATCAAATAATCAATAAAGATTTGGCCAGGGTTTCAAGTAAATTGTAAGCACAGGGACAAACATTCTTTAAGACAGAGAGAAGAACTCTCATGTGAATTGCAGCGATGAGTAGACTAATTTTAGGATTTATTCTCTTTCTCTCTCTTGCTCTGTCAGTCTCTCTCTTTTCTCATTCTCTCTCACTCTCTTGTTCTTTTTCTCTCTTGATCTCTCTCTTTTCTGGAGCTGTAAATCCCAATATGATACTCAGTTTAGCCCTTGGGAATCTCTAATAAATGCATAGAAATGTTCAAAGGGATCAGGTCCTTTTATTAGATTTTAGGAACTCCGCTTCCTTCAGGAATTTTCAAAGGTCAGATATTTGAGTTGGGAATAGTCACTAAGGAGTTTTTAATGCTGCTGAAATAGAGATTTGACTAATGATAGCAAAGGTTATATAGATAAGACAATGTGTTTAAACTACAAATGAAAACGAGTTGGCGTCTTGCCAGCTCATCCTCATTTACTGGGTCTATTTTACATCCTTTGGTCTGGCAGCTCTGGAGAAAGTGGACTGAGAGTACGTTCTTATGTTTGGAAAAGATAAATGGATATAAGGAAGAAGGGCCATGATGCCAATAGGAAGAGTAAAAGAATTTAACTTAGACTCAAGTTGGGGAAAAAGTGACAGTGGGAATTAAGGCTGGAGTTTCTGTGTGTAACCAGACCTGCACTGCTCTTTCCTGGGAGAGGATTCATAACAGCAATAGTGATATGTCTTCTGCAGATATGAAAGGCTTTTCTGTTGTCTCTGTTTCCTCCTTGGAGTGACCATCTGACTATCTGTCTTCTGAGTTTTTGGACTGAGCCAGCAGGGGAAGAAATAACCCAGACTTTTGGAGTGATTTATTTATACTTTAATATGCCATATAAAGCCACTTTGTTTCAAAATTAAGATGAAACACCCAAAGAAGGACTGGCTGAAGATTTAAGCAGTCTTCAAATTACCACATCTGCTACATCTGTCCTTATTAACCAGATGGTTTTTTGATAGGATGAATCTCATTGTAGGAGAGATGGATGATTTTCCTTCTCTGTTTTTTTCCCCCCCTTGGTTTGCAGGTGCCATCAACAGATTATCTCATAGCAGAGATGTCTGCTGTGGTAGGCTAAATCCAATCTATTGTCACGATTTCCTTTTCCCAGTAAAGTATTTTGAAGTAATTGAAACATCTAATATGGAGATTTTTTCATAAAACTCTTTTTGGACTTTTCTTTAAAAAAAATCAGTTGATTTTGCAACCTTGGTCCCACATAATCACCAAGAACTAAGTAGATCCTCACCCTTTTAATGGGTGTGAGAGATCCAGTTTGCCACAGTCCTTACCATTCCCTAATGCGATATACTAACCTAGCTTATTTCTTTCATTTGAGTTTCTAATCAATGAATTTGAAAATCACCAAGTCATTGTTTTTTAAACTTAAGAGACACTTTTTTAGAGAGCATATCCTAGCACCTTCAGTTATTGGGCATGTAAGCTCCAGAAAGTAGACCAGAGTTGGGGGGATGAAGTAATGGGATAATTATACTTAATTGTGATGTAATAGTCTGTGGTAAGATTTTTGCATGGTCTTTTTAAAAATTATAGTCTAAATGTAGAAACCTAAGTCTCTAAAAAGTTCTGAATGTTATTTGGGCACCAGTAACACCAACTGAGTGGCTCAGTTGGTTAAGCATCTGCCTTCAGCTCAGGTCATGATCCCAGGGTCCTGGGATCAAGTCCCACATTGGGCTCCCTGCTCAGCAGGGAGCCTCCCTCCCCCTCTCCCACTCTCCTTCCCCTGCTCGTTCTCTCTCTCTCTCTCGAATAAATAAAAATCTTTTTAAAAAGAGTTCTGAATGTTATATGCAAGAAATCCCCATTTTAAATCAATTTCACATCCTTGTTTTCTAAGTCATCAGAAATATGTGAAGAAGTGTGCCATGATATGGAAGTTTGTCCTCCTTTTTTTCTTTTCCTGCTGTAAGATTGAGATCCTCTAGAGGGCAACAGAGAGCAGCTTGATGTTAGAGTCTGGGATAAGGATGCTGGTTTGGAAAAATTTAAAAACCTTCCTTTTCTTCTCCCTGATTTCTCAGATGACAACTCCTATGAGTATAGAGGGATCTTTAGGGATGGAAGTTGTATCTTCTGCTGGGCATTGTTTATTACTCTCCCTAGGAATCCATTAAATAAGAAGTGTGCGTGTACGAAGTATTTGCAGGTTTTTGTGTCTTTTAAAACAGAGTTGCCAAATACAGCCTGCTCATGTGTTTTGTTTGGCTGCCAAACCCACTGGTCTGTAATCTTAACCTAGAGATACTGAAAAGGGAGGGAGGAGCTTCTCCTCTCTCGATTCTGTTGTCTGTCTTAGGTTTGTGGCTTCTTCTTTTCGCCGGGAATTCATTCAGTTCCTCAACAGGTTAGTAAGAACTGATTTCCTTAATTGATTTACATGGTTGTTTCCTACCGGGGAGCAATGTAATTTAAAGGGGAAAGGTTTTTCACAAGACTCATAATAGGATTGGTTAATTGTGACTTTTTTTTACTTGAATATTTTATTTATTTATTTATTTATTTATTTATTTATTTATTTATTTATGAGAGAGAGAGAAGAAGAGAGAGCTGGCATGCAAATCAGGAATGGGAGGTGGTGGTGGGGAGAACCAGAGGGAGAGAAACAAACAGACTCTATGCAGAGTGTGAGGCCTGGCTCTATCTCACCCCCCTGACCCCCGCGATCATGACCTGAGCTGAAACCAAAAGTTGGATGCTTGACTGACTGAGCCACCCAGGTTCCCCTAATTGTGACATTTTATTATCACCTTCACATTATATTTGAACCCCAAATAATCACTGTCAACAGTATTGCATTTGGCAGTTTCTAAAATTTGGAGACTTGTTCTGCCCTGTGCTTGTAAACTTAGCCCTGTGCTTGTAAACTTACCTTATGTAACAATTTTGTCTATTGTCAACATTTAACACTCATCTGGGTGTCAGTCCTTGGTTCCTGGGCATAAATATGCACGGTTTGCTTATTGGCTGAGTTTTAAGAAGTGCCATTTACTATTTAAAGCACTAAAAATTGCTAATTTATGTATGATAATGTAAATTTCTTTATATGCTGCTAGAATTCCATTTTAGCCAGACTGCAGGCAAATGTTAAGTTTGGCTGTGTGATAGTGTTTTTAGCTATAACATGGAAATTACTTGTATGTGTGTCTGACCTGGCAAACAAGCATCCTCATATTTTCTTTGGAACAGCCACACTCTGAGGACAAATTTCTTTCATGAGAATATTTGTAAGTTTTACCTTTACTTTATATACCACTCATTATATCATTGGGGTTTGTGTTATACATTTAACATGGACATTTAAATCACCTTTCGGGGAAACTGGGTGAAATACCCATTTACACTGTGGTTGTCTCTTGAGTTATCCAATCACTGAATTTTGGGGCTGGAAGATATTTCCAGAAGTGACGTGGTTCATCTTGCTTCCTTTTAGTGGATATGCTGAAACTTGGTATAGAGATGACCACCTTTCTTACTAGAAACAAAGACCAGGGGCACCTGGGTGGCTCAGTCAGTTAAACGTCTGCCTCCAGCTCAGGTCATAATCTCTGGGTCCTGGGATCAAGTCTCACGTCCTTCTCCCTCTCCCTCTGCCCCTGCTCTTGTGCTCTCTCTCTCTTTCTCTCACACACCTCTCTCAAATAAATAAATAAATAAAATCTTTTTTAAAAATAAATAACGAAGACCAAACAATCCAAGGTGGATAGTTAGACAATCCCCCATTCTATTCTCCAGTTCTGACAACACTTAAGCTTCTCACAATATTCAGACTTTAAAAGAATCAGAAGATATGCTATTGTTTTTCTTTTTTAATGGCTGTTTGTTTCTTCATAGATACTTCCATTCTGTGAACCATTGCCTACCAGAGGCTATGTCCCCTGTTCTTACTAATAGAACCCTGATTTTGTGTTTAGTCGATACAGTTACTTGACCTTGGGCAAAGCAGGCCTGTCCAGAGTCATGCGTGATGAATCATGATTGGTCTCAGTTGGTCTGGTCAGCCCATTCTGCCTCAGCACTCATTGGTCTAGAGTTGTGCATGTGAGCCAACCCTGGCCAATGAGGAATTATTAGAAGTGGGAGTGTTCTGTTCCCGAATAAAATGACAGGACATTTTTTTTGAGTGAGGATATGTTGCTTGGAAGTACAGCCACTATCTTGTAACAATGAGGTGACAGTCTTGAAAACATGCTGAGGATGGTGGAAGACAAGGAGAAAGCTGTGTCTTTGACAGCATTGTTGAATGGCTGAATGAACCTCGGGGACCCCGCCCTCCAGATTTCTATGAGAAAAACAAGCCAGTAATTATTTAATCCACTGCTACTCCAGGATTCTCTTACTTGCAGCCAAAAGCATTCCTAACTGATAAACCACTTAAAAGGCAAATTATGTCATGGAGATGTTCACCAATTCAACCAGATGAAAAGGCAGCAATATATTTTGTCTCAATCTGCTCTTCTGTAAATACTATTTCCTTTTGGCCTAGAATGAAAGACAGATGTTGAGAAATGTAATTAGATTCCTGGTATATGTGGCCAAGTTTTAATTTTTAATTGAACATGAGGCCCCAAAGTGTTTGGCAACAGAAAGAAAATAATCCAGCATTTCTTATTTAATTAAGTCGTACTGTACTACTGTATAGCCAAAGATCAGAGCTAGCCGGATTGCGTAACATGGTGATTTCAGTGTTGCTGTCTTTTGTTGCTAACCGCTTGTTTTAAAATCTAGTCCAGTCTGCCGCTTAGACTGCGGTACTGTATTTACAGTAGAGTGCTTCGGAGCTTCTCCCAGGAGACTCTGGTTATGGCTGGATTCCTGGAGCAGATGAAAAGGTCAAGAGGTAGAGTTCGCTTTCGTTAGTGACGGGAGCCTCAAAGAGGAGTTCCGGGGAGGGCAAACACAGGTTTGCTCAAGGATTGGAAGGAGAGTTGCTTTGTTTCAATAAAGCAATAGCTCCTCTCTGAGTTAGAGTCAGCATCATTTCTAAACCTGAATGACTAGACGTAAATCTACTTCTAAATTCAGATAAAACCAAATCTATAAGTGACTGAAGAAAATATGTCCATTTAATATTATCTGTTGTGTATAGTGTTATACCCAGAATGTTAAGGCACACTTATTTCATGTGAGTCTAGCCCACCTCAAACTTTTATACTAACTATAAGGTTAGCTGGAATGACTGAAAACTTTCAACCAGGAAGTATTTTTCAATGACTACGTTTATTTACTAAGATATAGGTGCTGTTAACCTCAAAGTAGGCTAAAAATGTAGTGGAGATCTCTAGCTGGCCTACTCTGATGAGTAGATTAGCAACTTGTAATTAGTGTGCTGGTTCTGTATTAATGTATTTCTATTTAGTTTGTTCCCTTCAGATTGAATACTGCCCCTCCCCCCTTGTTCGTTAATTGCTAACTGGTAGAACAGATTTTTTTATAAAGTGGGTAACATGGGTTATAGATTCAGATTACCCAGGTCCAAATTTTTACAAAAATCTGATTTAATAGGGTCAGATTTAATCAGGTTTTATCGTATGTCATTTCTTTTTACTCTCAAGAGTTATTAAACACGGTAAGTTGTCATTTTGTGTGGAGGTGTCATGTGGGCATTGATTAAGAATCAAGGTAAAGCCTTACTATTTTAAAAAATAATTGGGTTCAGTACACACTTGAGTTCTACCAGAGGAATAGGCTTACGTAGGTAAAAAGTTTTATCCTCTAGTTTTTTTTTTCTTTAAATTTCAAAGGTGGTCATTAAGAATAATGGTGCCCTAAACAAAATAATATTGAAGCAAATGTGTTTTTTTTTTAATCATTTCTTTGGGATGACTGTAACCCTTTTGACAATTCTGTTTGAAAGGTAAAAATGTTATCTGTGTGACAGAACATCTGTCCATTCCTTAACTTGGTGAATGTCAGATCTGACTCATTCCTTCAGCATTTGGAATTTTGGGCCCTGAGGTTTGGGGAGGTAGCTACTATGTTTAGTGTCAACTTCTTCGCTCCGCTTCTTTGCTCTTTTCTTTAGTCTTCAGTGTTTTCCACAAAGGAGCGCCCCTTTTTAACAACAGAAATCATGTCTTGGCATTTTCCTGCTAAAAGCCACTGAGGAGTTTCCCTTTGGTGAACACCCACATTCCTAACCATAGGCTCCATGGTCCACGGGATCTATTCATTCCCTCCTGGGTCTGCAGACTCATCCTTCACCACCATTTCTCTCTCAAAAGGCCCTCTAGGCTACTATGTTCTGTGTCGTGTGCCACCACCACTCCACCCCAACTCAGTGCTGTCTTAGAGCATTTGTACCTGTCATTTGCCTGGTGAGGAAATCTCTTTTCCCAGGTCTTTGCTTGTCTGATTTCTTCTCATAGTCCCGGACTCAGCGCCTTTGTCACCTCCTCAAAGTAACTCCCTCTCCCCCGAGTCTTTGTCACATGGACGTTGACACAGTTGACATACTACACTTAAAAGCATAACATAATTTCACTTCTAAATTTGTTTTTTATATCAACATTGCTTTTATCTGTCTCTCTTTGAGAAGATGGAAGTTTGTTGTTGCCTACCTTGTTCATCTGTCTTGTCTGTCTCTGTAGGGGCAACTGGATTCTTCAGTGCCTAGAGCACACAGTAGGCACTCATCAAAACTCCTTGAATGAAACAAAATGAAATGAAATACACAGTGTACAAATACACCTGGCATATTTTAGAAGTCAAATGGCAGAATTAATTTATGTCATCCAAATATGTTACTATTCCCTTCTCCTAGGTTTCATTCGGTCCTTTTTTATCTTAAAGCACCTACCTTATTGGGAGCTCCATCTGGTATGATCCCCTCCCTTTTAAATTTAGTTTTTAAAATTAAATCAGATGTGGGGCACCTGGGTAACTCAGTTGGTTAAGCCTCCAACTCTTGATTTTGGCTCAGGTCATGATCTGAGTGTTGTGAGATAAAGCCCTGTGTCAGACTCTGTGCTCAGTGTGGAGTCTATTTGGGATTCTCTCTCTCTTCTTCCTCTGCCCCTCACCCCACTCGCATGTGGGCGCGCTCTCTCTCTCTTTAAATAAATAAATTAAATTAAATTAAAATAATTCAGATGCAACTCAAATGCCTAGTGAAGCCCCTGCATCAGGTGACAGAAGTCAAATGCTTAAAGCAGCCTTTCCAAACTGTGTTCTACGCATTCTTAATCCTGATGAAACTCCATGAAAATGAGTGTGCTGTCAAATATATGGAAATACAGCAGTACCACAAACATATTAAATAACTTTTTGAGGTGGAGAAATCTCTTACTTGTCTCTCACTATTACTAAACTTACAGGCCATGGACTCTCCTCCATTCCCATGTGTTTTGTTTTCGTCCAAACTCCTGTGAACATCGTGTGGAACTCTGTCCTCTCCGTTTGTCTCCCATCTTTTCCATGTCATGGCTGAAATAGACAGCGGTGATATTTGCATGGCCTTCTGAAGGGAATTTAGAGCCCTGACAAGATGCACGTAGGGTGAGGCCATCCTGGGTGACAGCTGCCCAAGTCCCCACCCGGGGCCCTGTGGGCCAAGGGCATCAGTCTCTCTAGGAACCCTGGTTGAGAAGTTGTGCTTTATAGCCCATATATGGATGGTGGTCTAGAGAATTATGGTTTCCTTTCAGATCAGTGTGTATAGAAGATTATAATTCTCTCTGGCTCTTTTCGAGATATCATCTGTTAACAGAGAATGGCATTATTCAGAGATTTCTGGGCTTTTGAATGTGGCAGAAACTTGGTGCTCCGACAACAAAACATGGCAGTGTATGACTGCTTTGTGGCATGATTATCAAAGATTGGTAGAGTTTCTAAATCCACTTCCCAACAGTAGAAAAACGTACGTTGCAAGAGTTAACCAATGTCAGAGACTCTGCGTTTTTTTTCCAGATTGAATGGCTAGCATCCCAGACACTGAATATTCTATTCTCCTAGACTCCCATTTCAGCATAATTTAGTTCAAAAGTAAGGTTTCTCATTGTGCAATATTAAGCCAAGGTGTTGTATAAAAAGCATTGAATTATTTTATTCTCCAGGTGGCACAGTTTAAATAAGACGGAAGTGTTGGGGCGCCTGGGTGGCACAGCGGTTAAGCGTCTGCCTTCAGCTCAGGGCGTGATCCTGGCGTTATGGNTATATAAAAAGCATTGAATTATTTTATTCTCCAGGTGGCACAGTTTAAATTAAGACGGAAGTGTAAATCTAATCAACTGTGTGGCTATGTCTATTTTATACTGTGTAGCTTCTTTAAAAAAGACTGATTTATATGCAGCAGTAATTCATTTAATCTCAACAAGGTTTTGCATAACTTTATATTCCTCTACTATACTCTCTTTGCCAAGAATATGTTCATATAAATCACTTTTCCCCTGCTAAACTGGCTTTGGAAGGTATTTGAAAAGCAACTAGATTATTAACCCTTTGAATAAGTTTCTCTTTTCCTTTTCTTTCCTTTCTTTTTTTTTTTTTTTCTAATTAAATTACCTGGAGTCAAGTTCTCTGAGAGGTTGAGTTTCCACATTTTTCCTCTGATGCACAGATTTTTCTAGCGTCAGAGCATTCAGCTTAGGGAGTCTCAGAATCCTCACTTCCAGATTTGTCTGTGATCATTGGCTAAGACTGTGCTGCCTCCTTTTTTTCGGTTGCTGGGAATGAAGTGTGCTGCCACTCATTCCAGGATCTGGGCAGATCGGGAAGGAGGAGATTCACTAATTCCTGGTTTTCAGCCCCCTCAGCTTGGTCTCTCTGAAGTCCCTTGTATTTTTTCTTTTGTAGGGAGGAACAGAAAGCTGGCCTACGTGTTAGCTTTCTAGCCTTAGTTTTTGAAAAGCTGACGGAAGTGTAAATCTATTTATTGTGGTGATCTGCAAAGGTTTGGTAGAGTTTCTAAACCCACTTCCTAACTGTAGGAAAATGTGTACCAGTTTTTGCATAGTTCAGACAGTGGAAGTGTATCTGATGATTGTCATTCCGCCTTCTGTTGAGAGGAGTTAGACGTAACAAGATGCATGGTGCACGTGCACCATACGGTGCCCTCAGTTGCAACAGCTAACGTTGGAGGTAGGTGCTGTTATTCAGCTTTTCAGATGCAGACGCTGGGGACACAGAGATGAAGTGGTCCCCTTAAATTCATGCCATGATAGAATTAGGATTCAAAGCCAGGCGTTTTGTTTTCAGAGTCTACAACTTAACTGTGACACTATCCTGTCTCAGTTGAATGACCTAATAAAAACGAGAAGGGATAAAGAATCAAACTGTGTTGTGTAGGAATCTTATTTGGAGTCCTTCAAAACCGATTGAAAAGTTGAATTTTTTTGACCCGGGTCCTCAGTCTTCTGCCTTGAAGATAAAGTAATGCAGGGGCACCTGGCTGGCTCAGTTGGTAGAACATGTGACTCTTGATTTTGGGGTTTTGAGTTCAAGCCCCACATTGGATATAGAGCTTACAATTAAAATGAATTAATTAAAATGAATTAAAAAAGGAATTAATTAAATGAAATAATTAAAACAAAATATGAGTTTAAAAATGAATTAATTTAAGCAAAATAAAGTGAATCCTTTAAAAAAATAAAGTATGGAGATTTGAGCTGTGTTTTTTGTAGATGCCGTGTGTTTCATAGTGATCATTCATTCATTTATTTAACAAATATTTATTGAGTGCCCAGTATATGCCAGGCATTATCCTAGGTAATGGAGATTCAGCAAAGAAGAAGACAGGGAAAAAACTCTCCTCTCAGGTAGCATACATTTTAGGGGGCAGTCCTGATTGATCTTCTGAGCCAGGTATGCAGCCAAATTCATGACCCAAAGACTTGGCAGTTATGGCCATCCTCAGGTGATTCAGAACAGTTGGAGTCCTCAGCCAGAAGGACTTTGTTCTGGACGGCTGATGGATAACTTGAGCAAGTCCTCTGGCCAGAACCTGAGAGATGAGACAGAATCACTCAGACAACTCCAGTGTGGTGGCGATTTTTTGTTGCTATGGTAACATCCCTTAGCCTCCCTCTTCACCACTACATCATAATTTTGACAGGACAATGTGAGTTTATGTACAAACACATGTGCTTTTATAAAGCCTGGTTGGGGTGGAAGGAAGCTCTAATACATGTACTGTCTTTTCAAAGATACACAGCCTTGAGGCTAATTAAACCTGTCCGTGCAGGCTTCTCATTGTTGATGCGTCCCTTGGAGCATCGGATTGCTGTGTTTGAAATGATGGTGTGTCTGCAAAAGATGGGATTTTTATAATCTATACATTCACAGATACATCTAGCAAATTCTCACTTTTTCTAATCCGAAAACATGCTAATTTTCCACACACCATTCGCTGACATTCACAGTGCATCTCAGTGAAGATGAAATCCTTGAAGTTCTAATGAGGCCCTCCTCTGTGATTAGGATTTCATTGCTCTCACTTTAGCGTAAGTTCTTCACCAAAACTGTGATTATCATGTGCAGTTCACATGTCAAAATTACTAATTTTTTCATTCTTTTGTTGTCGTCGTTGTTAGCTTCCCAACGTGAAATGAGAAAGCACTGCTTAAAGAAGTATTTGTTGCAGAGCTGGGGATCCCAGTATTTATTACCGATGATGGTTGAAATTGCTGGTATGTTACAAATGTGACATCTACAGGATCCGGTCCCCTTCGTAAGAAACACTCTGAGCAGGGAAAAAGAATAATTTTGGGAGAATAATTCTGAAGAGTGTAAAGGGGTCCAGAAACTTTGAGAACAGTCAGACATGCCAAGGTAGGACCCCCTGCTGTTTCTGCCATCTGGAGATTCTGAGCTTTCCTTTGAAAAAGGTGACTTGGGGTGAGGGAGCGTCAGCTGCTGGGCATTCTGCATGAAATGTCCAGTATTAAGGCTTTTGGTGATGTAGCCTTTTTTTTCCCTCACACACACCCACCCACACTCTTACAGTTTCTCTCTTTATGGTGTCTGCAGTGCTGTAAGGGAGTTCACTACTATCCAGACTCTGTCCTGAATTGTCGCTCCTCTCAGTCCATCTAGGTGTTGCTGAGCAGTCGTCACTAGTTTAGACTCTGAGGTAGTTTTCCCTTTGGTGTCCTCCCTGATGTCCCCATCTGACCAGTGACCACATTCCAGACGATGTCATCCCATCAGGGGGTCCTACTGTCCTTGTGTCTGCTCAGAGATCTTTGCGTTCCAAACTCTCTTTTACGACCCCCGCCTTTACAACAGTGGATATACCTCCTTCCTGCATCTATAAAGTCACAGATACTATTCAAGTGTCACCCCACCCCCCCACAAGTACCCAATTCTAGAGACGGAAGTGGCTTGGAAACTTACATGATGATCTCCTTGTTCCTTTCCAGAAATGTGACCATCTGGAGGGCTGAATCATGTCTGCTCCTGTGACACTTCTGCTAACATTTAGTAAGAATTTCTTGAGGCTCTTCATGTCATGCTAACATTTTGGAATTTAGATAAAATCTAGTTTTTATTATCAAAGAGTTTAGCATCCAGGTAGAAAGAAAATGGGTCCGGAGTAGTTTGTTGTGTTCATCCAGCTGCACCACTGTTTGCAAGAGCTGTCATAGTCAATGGGTCATTTAACCCTTAGAAAACAGCAACCAAGAACCACAGAAGAGACCAGGGAGGGTGCACACTGCTGGTACACCTGGGTGAGAATACATGTACCACAACTTGCTAAATTCAGTTTCCTAATCTGCAAAATGAGGGTGCCCTACTTCCTTCTCGAGATCATTGCACAAACTGCTTGTCTTAGTTCTCACCCTGTGGAAAGTACTTTCATTATGTGTTACACAGTAGAGTCCTAAGGAAGGAGCACCCCACTGTGAGTGGGGCAATTGGGGGAGGGGGTGGAGGGCTGTCAGAAAAGGCTTCCCTGTGAAGGGCAGGAGCTTTAAGACAGAGGGAGATGGTTTCACTGAGGGCGTTTCAGGAAGAAGAACCATCATGAGTAAAGCCTGGAGTGGAGAAACACTACGGCCAGTAGGAAATGACAAGTTGCTCAGTACGCTTTCAGTATGGGCTTTATTTTCCCTCAAGCATCTTCAGTAATTTTCACATCTTTTGTAAGCCCACTTCCTTTAAACACAATAACAGAAAACAAACAAAAGTAAGAAATTCACTGAGCAAGTGCACATGGATGTTCCTTGCTGCCTTGTTTAGTATAGCATAAATCAGACAGTGAATCATTTGGGGTTCATTAATATGCTTTTCTCTTTTATATTTGTGTGTGTGTCCACATTCCTTGTCACCCAGAGGGAACCATTTGCTTCAGGAGATTAAGATTCTTGAAGCAGGAAGGCAGGAAAAATCAGTGTTCAACTTTTTGTCTAACAAATAAGATTTTTCTAAATCCCTTAAGCCTCCATTAGCATATCAAGAACTAGGCCCATTGGGCCTGAGTGTCGGGTTTAATGTAACTAGGGTGAACACACTTATCAGCTTGCCCGGGACAGTTCCAGTTCATGTCCATTGTCCTGGCCTAATTATTCTCTCTCAGATGCGTTCTGCTTTGGATGATAAATTATAGGGAAGGTGGAATAAGATGAGCCCGGCCCTTCAGGCCTAGTGGTGTGTGGGAAAGGAGAAGACGACAGGAGGGGAGGGCAATCAGTGTATCTATGTGTGTTATCCTTTCTCCAAGTTAGAATTGCAGTGTTTGTGTATTTGGGGTGCTGGCGGACATCTTAGCTCACAGCAGTAGGGCTTTTTGGCCTCATGATCCCTGGAGCCCCGGGAATGCTATCATACAGGGTTGCCCCATGCAAGACAGGTTGGCAGTATCATAATAAGAATAGCAGGAGACAGGGCTCAGGCAGAGGGAAAGGCCGAGAGATCCTATCAATTCTGAGCTTCTTGGGCTCCCGCCTACTGAGAAAGGAAAGTTGTGACATGTTCCTTGGAGGGATGAATAAGGTTCTGAGTAAAGGACCTGCCAGCTTGCTATGGGGGATGCCTTAGTGAGCACTAGGTACCATCCTGGGGGGCGGGGTCCAGGCCAGATAGGCCAAGACAGGGGTTGGGTGGAAGATAGGACCACAGCCCAGATGTTTCATCAGAATTTGAAAGAGTTCAGGCAGGAAGGCCTTGAGAAAGGAGGGTGCAAGGGCTCAGTCTGAGCTTGGAGAGTGGAGCGTAGTCACCCAGGGCCCAATTCAGTCCGTGTCCAGTGCCTGTGGCACCCTGAGTAAGCTGGTAGAGAAGGTGCTTCACAGCATGGGGCAGAGGACCCAGTGACCAGCACAGGTGCTCGCTCCCCAGCACCACGGGACTGCGTAAGCCTCGTGCACGCATGCCCGTCCGCGGGGAGGAAGAGGGAGGGGTGGGGTTTGCATTCTCAGGAGGGAGACGGATGCTTTCACTGGAGATGTATTTCTTGTGCACTCACTCTGTGCCAGGTCCCGCTCTGCCTCCTGGGGGTATAGCAGTAAGTAAAAGTGGCAAAAAAACGCCGCCTTCATGGAGCTCACATTCTGACGGCTTTCCCCAAGGACTGCATTTAGACCGGCAATGTTGGAGCACTGTTCACAGTACCTTAATACTACTCAGCCACACGTGAGGAGGAGAGCTCGTCAGGTCGGCTAAATAAACTATAGAAAGTTAGGAAGCTTCCTTGAGTTTTGTCTGTCTGAATAGTAGTGTTTTAAAATTTGATGCTACAGTTATAAAATCAGCAAAAACCTACATATATAAGAATAAGGGACTGAGTAAGTACATTATGGTACATATTTATTTATTTATTTTAAAGATTTTATTTATTCACTTGAGAGAGAAAGAGTACAAGCAGGGGGAGAGGCTGAGGGAGAAGCAGACACCCTCCTTAGCAGGGAGCTCTATGCGGGGCTTGATCCTAGGACCCTAAGATCACGACCTGAGCTGAAGGCAGACGCCCAACCAACTGAGCCACCCAGGCGCCCCTCTGGTACATCTTCAATAAAATACTGTGTATTAACAGTGATGTGATAGATGAATATTAATTGGTATAGAACAGTGTTCATGGTGGGTAGTATAAGTTCTATAGAGCAAGTTTAAAAAACAACAAATATGATTCCATCGATTATTGAAATATTTAATACGTACATTAAATGTAGTACACTATCTCTGTTTTATAAAAATGGAATTGTATGTAATAAGTCCATATATGTGTATATGTAAGTATTGAATATATTTTAGAAATGCATATATGTGTACATGTATGGATATACAGTTAGAACTAATCCCTAGCAATATGTTCATACTGGTTATCTTTATGTAAATAGACTGCTGTTTGTGGAATCCTTTGTATTTATTTGTGTCTTCTGGTGTTTTTCCTCTGAATATGTAATATTTTGGTTTAAAAGTTATTTTTCAAATGATTTTTAGAAAATCATTTTCAGTCTCTAGCAATTTAGTGATTTGCTCTATGACCTTGTCTTTGTAGGGTTGTGTGCTGCTTGGTGGATATTCTGAAAGGCAGCACGTAGGGTGGAGTGAGGAGCAGAGAGAGGGCAGGGAGAAGGAATTAAAATATCTCTTAGTGGCTTTTAGGAGAAGGAAGGAAGGAGAAACAAAGAAAGGCAGGAAAAATGCTGTGTCCTGGTTTGAAAGAAGAGATGCAAATTTGTAAAGGATGCCTGGCGATTTCTGACTTGGGAAACTTGAATACAAACATGACAAATCTATTGTTTCTGGGAGGTGGATATGAAAAAAGAGGATTTTATTCTTCTCATCTTTTATGTTGTCCTTCTTAGTGTTATTTCAGTTTCTGGGATCATCCATCATGTTTGTATGTGAAACCTTCAGTTAATTCGACTTCAGTGTGTGCTTGGAAACTTACATCCTCCTTGATCACAGGTCACTTTTACTGTTTCTACCACAATTTTGAAAATGTGAAGAAGTCTGAAGGCTGGCACACGACTGGTGCTTAACGAAAGTGCACTGCCTCCCCTTTGCAGGGAAAGGGTAATGGGAGAAGTAGATGTAAAAAGATCAAGCAAAGACTCAACAGTCCCGGGCTTGGATTGGGGCACTGAGGTCATTTCTCTTTCTTCTGTCTATTGATACGACTGATCAAAGATTGGTTCTAGAAACATGTACCATGAAGAAAATTGCATCAGCTTCTCACAGTAATCCTTTTTTTTTTTTTTTTTTAATCATCTGAGGAAGTTTTCTTTCGGATTCAGCCACAATGCTTCCGGCAATTCTGTAGAGCTTGCTCGTACTGTTACAGAAATCCGTGCCTGGTCATAGCATTCTTAGAAAGACTTTGTGTAGACCAAACTCATGTCATATTAACCTCAGACAGCAGCACCTATCAGTTGTATGTCATTATCACCTCTTGAAAAGCACCTTGAATAAAGAGTTAGAATCATAGCATTGGAGGTGCAGAGACCTATGTATGGAAGATGGTTGTTATTGTAAGTATTCATAAAACCCTCCATAATAACTCATTGTTCTTTCAGTTAGACAGTCTACTGCAGTAGCAGACACTTAACAAAAAAAAATTCTTTCTTGTTTCCTTTCGGTAATCGAGCCTAGCCAATCAGGGTACGGCTGATCCTCAGATGGCCTGTGATTAGTTTAGGCGTCAGGGGTGATCCTAGCTGTGCCAATCAGAATTAATCCAAGGACTTTGGCCAGATCTATTAAAGAAGGGATTTCTGAGATTGAAAGTTGTAGGTTTGAAGCTATTGGTAGCCAAGCTGCTACTGTGTGGCGATCTTACCTGGGAATAAAGCCAAGCCAGGCCAAGATATAAAGACAAAAGGTATTCAAGACAGGGAACTATTGGCATGGGGGTGGATAATTCTTTGTTGTAGGGGGCTGTCTTATGTATTGTAGGATGTTTAGCGGCCTCTCCTTAGTAGATGCCACTAGCACCATCCCCCGCCCCCCAGTTGTAATAACCAGACAGGTTTCTAGGTATTACCAGTGTCCTCTGAGGGACAACATTGTTTCTAGCTGAGAACTAGTGGCTAAGCAACCAGGTCTCACTGGATTTGAAGTCAACTCTGACTTTTTAATTATTTGTGCTGTATTAGTTTTCTATTGCTGCTGCCTATATGACCTGCTTCTCCTGTCACATCTTTATGAAAGGAAGAGTTTTCCTCTTTTAAGGACTCATGTGAGTACCACATTCAAAAATACATTAAAAGGACCATTCACCATGATCAAGTGGGTTTATTCCCCGGACACAAGGATGGTTCATTAGTTGCAAATCAATCGCCGTGATATATCAACAAAATGAAGGATAAAAATCTTATGATCATCTCAATAGATGAAGAAAAAGCACATGACAAAATTCACATCGTTCGTGATAAAAACTCTCAATGATGTGGGTTTAGAGGGAACATACCTCAGCCTAATAAAGGCTCTATATGAAAAGCCTACAGCTAACATTATCCTCCATGATGAAAAACTGAGCTTTTCCTCTAACATCAGAAACAAGACAAGGATGTCCACTCTTTTATTCAACATAGTGTTGAAATTCCTAGCCACAGCAAACAGACAAGGAAAAGAAATAAGAGGCATCCATACTGGTAAGGAAGAAATTAAACGTCACTCTTTGCAGATGACCTGATCCTCTACAAAGAAAACCATGAAGACTCCATCAAAAAACTATTAGAAGTAATGAATTCAGTAAAGTTGCAGGATACAAAATTAATACCTAGAGATCGATAGCATTTTATACTAATAGTGACGCAAGAGAAGGAAAAATTCAGAAAACAATTCATTTACAATTGCACCAAAAAGAATAAAATACTTAGGAATAAACTTAGCCAAGGAGGGGAAAGACCTATACTCCTAAAAGTATAAAACATTAATGAAAGAAATTGAAGATCACTCAAACAAATGGAAACATATTCCATGATCATGGATTGGAAGAATTAACATTGTTAAAATGTCCAAAGTACCCAATTCAGTGCAATCTCTATCAATATACCAACAGCATTTTTCACAGAAGTAGAAAAAATAGTACTAAAATTTGTATGGATCCACAAAAGACCCCAAATAGCCAAAGGAGTCTTGAAAAAGAACAAAGCTGTAGGTATCACAATTCCAGATTTCAAGATATACTACAGAGCTGTAGTAATCAAATGGTATGGTACTGGCACAAAAATAGACATATAGATGGCGGGGGGGGGGCTGAGTGGCTCAGTCAGTTAAGCATCTGACTCTTGATTTCGGAGCAGGTCATGATCTCAGGGTCCTGGGATTGAGCCACATGTTGATCTCCCTGCTCAGTGGGGAGTCTGCTTGTCCCCTCTCCCTCTTTCCTCCCCTGCTTGGGGTCTCTCTCTCTCTCTAAAATAAATTAATAAAAAAAATAGACAAATAGATCAATGAAACAGAATAGAGAACCCAGAAATAAACCCATGCTCTGTGGTCAATTAGTTTATGACAAAGGAGGCAAGAAATGCAATGTGGGAAAAGACAGTATCTTCAACAAGAGGTTTTGGGAAAACTAGAGAACTACATATGAAAGAATGAAACTGGACCACTTTCAACACCATACATAAAAATAAACTCAAAATGGATTAAGGACCTAAATGTGAGACCTGAAACCATCCAGAAGAGATCTTAGGCTGTAATTACTCTGACCTCGGTTGTAGAAACATAATTTCTAGTTATGTCTCCCAGGTCAAGGAAAATAAAAGCAAAATTAAACTGTTGGGACTATGTCAAAATGAAGTTTTTGCATGGGAAAGGAAACCATCAACAAAACAAAAAGGCAACCTGCTGAATGGAAGAAGATATTTGCAAATTATATATCCAATAAGGGGTTAATATCCAAACTATATGAAGAACTTATATAATTCAACACCCCCCAAACCAAACAATTTGATTAAAAAATGAGTAGAGAATCTAATCTAGACATTTTCTCAAAGATTACCAAGAGACACATGAAAAAATTCTCAACCTCACTAATCATCAGGGAAATACAAATCAAAACCACAATGAGATACCACCTCACACCTGTCAAAATGGTTAAAATAAAAAAGAAGTAACAAGTTTTGGCAAGGATGTGGAGAAAAAGGAATCCTTGTGCACCGTTGATGGGAAAGTAAATTGGTACAGCCATTGTGGAAAACAGTGTGGAGGTTTGTCAAAAAATTAAAAATAGTAATGCCACATGATCCAGTAATTCCACTGCAGTGTATTTTTTTAAAGGTTTTATTTATTTATTTGACAGAAGGAGACAGGGAGAGAGGGAACACAAGCAAGGGGAGTGTGAGAGGGAGAAACAGGCTTCCCGCTGAGCAAGGAGCCTGATGCAGGGCTCGATCCCAGGACCCTGGGATCATGACCTGAGCCGAAGGCAGATGCTTTACGACTGAGCCACCCAGGCGCCCCTCCACTGCAGTGTATTTACTCAAAATGAAAACACTAGTTTGAGAAGATATATGCACCCCTGTGTTTATTGCGGCATTATTTACAGTAGCCAAGATAAGTAACTCAAGTGTCCATCAAATAGATGAACGGATCAGGAAGATGTAGTGAGAGAGAGAGAGAAAAGGGAAGTGTGTGTGTGTGTATATATGATGGAATATTATGCAGCCATAAAAAGATGAGCTCTTGCCATTTGCAACAACATGGGTGGACCTTAGAAGGTATTATGCTAAGTGAAATAGGTCAGATAGAGAAAGTCAAATATGTATGATTTCATTTATATGTGGAATCTAAAAAACAAAACAAATGAAGAAACAGAAAACAGAATCAGATCTATAAATAGAATAAATTGAGGGTTGCCG
>NC_048221.1:31938906-31939466 GCF_002007445.2 Ailuropoda melanoleuca | reverse complement strand
AGAGAGTGGTCAAGTTTCATTCTTTTGCATGTAGCTGTCCAATTTCCCCAGCACCATTTATTGAAGAGACTGTCTTTTTTCCACTGGATGTTTTTTTTCTTTTTATCAAAGATTAGTTGCCCAAAGAGCCGAGGGTCCATTTCTGGGTTCTCTATTCTGTTCCATTGGTCGATGTGTCTGTTTTTGTGCCAGTACCATGCTGTCTTTGTGATCACAGCTTTGTAGTACAGCTCGAAATCCGGCATTGTGATGCCCCCAGCTTTGTTTTTCCTTTTCAACAGTTCCTTGGAGATTCGGGGCCTTTTCTGGTTCCATACAAATTTAAGGACTATTTGTTCCAGTTCTTTGAAAAATGTCCTCGGTATTTTGATCGGGATAGCATTGAAAGTGTAGATTGCTCTGGGTAGTATGGACATTTTAACTATGTTAATTCTTCCAATCCATGAGCATGGAATATTTTTCCATCTTTTTATGTCTTCCTCAATATCTTTCAAAAGTGATCTATAGTTTCTAGGATATAGGTCCTTTACGTCTCTGGTTAAGTTAATTCCAAGGTAACG
>NC_048221.1:31937966-31938498 GCF_002007445.2 Ailuropoda melanoleuca | reverse complement strand
GTTTCTAATTCATTGATCTCTGCTCTAATCTTGACCAACTGCTTTCTCGTGTGTGGGTTAGGCCTGTTCATCTGTTCCAGCTCCAGCTTCTTGAGGTGAGAATATAAAAACTGCATTTTAGATTTTTCTATTCTTTTGAGTGAGGCTTGGATGGCTATGTATATTCCCCTTAGGACCGCCCTTGCAGTGTCCCATAGGTTTTGGAGCAATGTGTTTTCATTCTCATTGGTCTCCAAAAATTGTTTAAACTGATTTTTAATTTCCTGGTTTACCCAATCATTTTTGAGCAGGATGGTTCTTAGTTTCCAAGTGTTTGAGTTTCTTCCAAATTTTTCCTTGCGATTAAGTACCAATTTCAAAGCATTGTGGTCTGAGAATATGCAGGGAATAATCTCAGTCTTTTGGTATCAGTTGAGAGCTGTTTTGTGACCCAGTATATGGTCTATTCTGGAGAAAGTTCCATGTGAATTCAAAAAGAATGAGTATTCTGTTGTTCTGGGGTATAGTGTTCTATATATATCTATGAGGTGCA
>NC_048221.1:31880106-31937871 GCF_002007445.2 Ailuropoda melanoleuca | reverse complement strand
GTCCCCTACTATTAATGTATTATTATCTTTATGTCTCTTTATTCTGGTTAAGAGTTGGCTTGTGTATCTTGCTGCTCCCCTGTTGGGGGCATATATATTAATAATTGTCATATCCACTTGTTGAATACATCCTTTAAGAATAATATAGTGCCCTTCTGTATCTCTAACAACAGTCTTTAGTTTAAAATCTAATCTGTCCGATACGAGAATTGCTACCCCACCTTTCTTTTGAGGTCCATTGCATGAAAAATGGTTCTCCATCCCTTCACTTTCAGTCTGGATGTATGTTTAGGTTAAAAATGAGTCTCTTGTAGACAGCAAATGGATGGGTCATGTCTTTTTATCCAATCTGCAACCCCGTGGCGTTTTATGGGAGTATTTAGGCCATTCACATTGAGAGTGATTATTGAAAGATATGATTTTAATGATGTCATGTTGCCTGTGAAATCTTTGTTTCTATAGAGCGTAAATTTCTGTTCTGTATCACTCTTGGGGTCTTTTTACTTATAGAACCCCCCCCTTAATATCTCATGTAGGGCTGGTTTCGTGGTTACACATTCCTTCAGTTTCTGCCAATCCTGGAATGTCCTTGCCTCTCCATCAATTCTGAATGACAGCCTTGCTGGATAAAGGATCCTTGGCTGCATGTTTTTCTCTGATAGAGCTTTGAAAATACCCTGCCAACCCTTCCNTTTCTCTCATTCCAGGTCTCTGTAGACAGGTCTGACGTAATCCTGATACCTTTGCCTTGGTACGTGAGAAATTTCTTTGCCCTGGCCGCTTTCAATACTGTATCCTTGGATCTAATATTTGCGAATTGCACTATGACATGCCGTGGCGTAGGTTTGTCGTGGTTGAGCTTGGATGGGGTCCTCTCTGCCTCTTGGACACGAATGCTTGTTTCCCTTGCTAGATTAGGGAAGTTCTCAGCTACAATTTGTTCAAACATCTCTTCTAGACCTCTCTTTCTCCACCCTCTCGGGGATGCTGATGATTCTGACATTGGAACATTTCATTGAGTCAGTAATCTTCCATAATCTACATTCTTGAGATTGAATTTTTTTGAGCCAAGTTTCTGTTTTAACTTTCTCTTCTACCATCCCATCCTCCAATTCACTAATTCGTTCTTCTGCCTCATTTACCCTGGTTGTCATAGCGTCTAGTTTAGACTGCATTTGATTCATAGCATTTTTAATTTCTGCCAGATTCGCTCTCATTTCTGCCTTTAGAGATTCTATATTCTCATTAATATTTTTGTTAATATTTTTTTCAAGCCTACACATCATCTTGACCATTGTTACTCTGATCTCCATTTCTGACAATTTGGTTATATCCATATCCATCATTTCTGTGGCAGAGGCCACAGTCTCTGTGTCCTTTCTTTGCCGAGGTTTTCTCCTCCTCCTCATTCTGATGAGGAGAGGTTGTGGGGATGCACAGAGCCCAAATTATTGACCAGGACCCAGACAGTGTGCACTTGTTTTATAGGGACCTTAGGGATGTGGGCTTCTTGATCTTTCAGCCTGCCTTCTGGGGGAGGGGCCTCCACATTGATACTCAGGCAACCCTGTTTGGGTAGAGTCGCCCTGTCCCCTGCGAGGGGGTTTGGGGGTGGGCACACTGTGAGCTGGTATTTCCAGGCTTTTGTTCTCTGGCAGCTTTCCCTGGCGGTTTGCTGTGCCTCTTCTGAGGAGTCAGAGCAGCAGTGGCCGAATTCAGCCTCTGTCTCAGAACAGAGAGATCGCAGTCTGCTCTCCACTGAGCTCTCTTGGCCACTTTAACTCTGTTTCTGTCAGTGCTACTGAAAACCCTGCAGCGTCCCGGGATGTGCACCCCACAGCCCGTGTCCCAGCCCTCGCTTCCAGGGCCGGCGCGTCTCTGTCCTTTGTGTTTCTAACACCGCCAGCCGCCCCTGGTTCCCACGCGCACTCCTGAGCTCCCTGTTTCAGTGTGGTTCGCGCGGCTCCAGAGTGCCAGTTCTCAGTCTGGTCGCGTGCGCGCTCCCAGAGCTCCTAGTCTCAGTCTGGTTCCAGTGAGTGTTCCAGAGCTCCGGTTTTCCGTCAGGTCACATGCGCATTCCCAGCTCATGGTCTCAGTCTGCTCTCTCGTGGGTGCTGGTCCGCGAGTCTGACTGCTCCCCTGTCAGGTGGCTACCGCTTCCCGGGACCTGAACACGGCAGCTCCCTCCCCCTTCCGTTTATCTTCTGATATCTGTGCGCGGTTTCACGGCTCCCCGCTTCGTACCTCAATACTCAGCACTGGAGATGTTCATTTGTAGAGATCCAGATGTATCTTCCTGCGTCTCAGGCTGATTCCGTGGGTGTTCAGGCTGGTCTGGTACCTATCCAGCTCAACTCAGGGGACCGGCTGAAAAAGGGGACCCCTACTCCTCAGCCATCTTTTCTTCTCTTTGCAGAAAGTGGTTGCTTTTCTGTTCATAGAGTTTCTGCTACTCTTTTCTTCATTCTCCAGTTGCATTCATAGGTATTCAGAATGGTTTGGTAGCTCTCTCGCTGAGTTCCTGGGACCAGACGAACTTTAGGTTTCCTGCTCCTCTGCCATCTCGGAACCTTTTCTAGCTTCCCCTTCCTAACAACAAAACCAAACAGAACAGACGCATCTTAGAGCCATCCTTGTCACTCTCTAACCCATTAGTAATTCCTGTAGGCTTTCTTGTAACTCTTACCACCCGTCCACCACTTCTGTTCATCCTCACCACTAATGCTCTTTCATATGCCAGCATCTTGAGCCCGGACTATTGCAATAGATTTCCAGTTAGTCTCGCTGCTTCCATACTTGCTCCCCTTCTAGCGCAGGCCTTTATGAGAAGCAGGTCAGATCTTGTGCCTTATCTGCCTGGTGGTCCCTCTGTACTTCATCATAGCCTGTCCCCTCGCTGGTTTCCACAGGCAATGGCCGTGTACAGCAGCTGGACTTCCCCTGGCTGGAACCAGATCTTTGGTGCCTGTGAGTTTCTTTGGCCAGTGGATTAAGCATCAGTGGCTTATAGTGGTCATTTTCTTTCTGGTCTCTGACTCATTTTCCCACTCAGGTATTGGCTCTGCCTCAATTCACCTCCCCAATAATCTATTTGCCCTAGCATCCTTGACTCAGAGCCTGCTGCTGGGGATTGCCCAACTAAGAGAGTAGGGAACTCTTATTAATCTTTTCTCACTGCCTTATGTCCCTAACCACCATTAGTGTGTGAGGAGTAAGAGAACGTAAAAATCGAAGGACTGCACAGAATCGAGAGTTTGAGTGAATGGCTTTTGATGGTACCTCAAGATCAACCTATTTTCTCGTTCTCATGGAAACTCATTGAAAGGTGAGGAGAATTTCTTTTTTCTTTTTATTTCTTCAGAGTAATCTCTATGCCTGATGTGGGGCTCGAACTCAACCACCCTGAGATCAAGAGTTACATGCTCCACCAACTGAGGCAGCCAGGCGCCCCTGCGGAGAGTTTGTATCATAAGCATTTTGGGGTAGCTCCCTTGTCTATGTAACTCCCTGCAACCTCTTCAGTCCCCTTTCAGCCACAGAATTAGTGCCCCTGGGCTCCATGTTTATAGTTCTAACACCGGTCACAGGGGATTGGACCAGTGTGGCCTTCTGACTCATGTTGGACCAATAAAATCCACTCTATCAGGAATGTGGACTTAGGACTTAGACATTCTAGTTCAGTCTGAATTAAGGAAAATATAACATAGCAATAACGGGACAGCCATTTTCCACCCTGTATTTCCTAACCACATGAGCTAGGTAACAGAAAACGTTAGTCTGAAAAGAGAGACTCACGAGTAGACAGAGATGAAAAAGAGAGAAGACTATCTTGGCTCCTGTTCTTCTCCAGCCTCCTCCTGAAGCCCAGCTGCAGCTCCGTCCCTGGGTTCTAAGAGGCACCCTGCAGCCTTATAATGCTGTGTTGTTTTTAGTGCCTTACACAGCTCAAGTTGGTTTCTGGTATTTGCAACCAAAGGGTTAGAATGAAAACAGTTTCCATGGAGCTTGCTACAAAAGAAGTTAAACGTCTTTGATTTACTTCCCAGGGGGAAGATTTTTTGTCCAGATCACTCAGGTGGCCAAATAGAAAGCATCCTGTGCCCACAGGAGGACAGTGTGGATGACAGTGAGGAGCACAATGCTTTGTGTTTTTGTTTCCTGATGATAGTCTGTTTGGTTTTTGAATTTTTCCTCCTTTATTTGCTACCCAAATAGAGCATTTTGATGGCATTTTATTTCTTAAGACTTCTTGTCTCTGGTAAGTCCTAAATTTGGGAAAAAAGTGTATCCTGTGGTGATCACCCTTGAAGTTAGAAATTACTTTGCGCAACATGGTTAAACAGGAGATAGAAACAATGGCATCTTTCAGCTATTCCAAATATTTGATACATCGGGGGATGGCTGGCTGGCTCCGTTGGTGGAGTCTGTGACTCTTGATCTTGGGGTTGTGAGTTCGAGCCCCATGTTGGGTGTCAAGATTACTTAAACATTTTTTAAAATCTTTAAAATAGTGAAAAATGAAAATTGATATATCGGAACACAGGTTTTCAAAGAACCTAAGTCAGTCAATTGCTTTTTCCTACTTTTCCCCTGCTTATGCGATACCATGAGGTGTTCCAGTCCTGAGAAAGTGTGCCGCTAGTAACATGGTATCAGAGTGGCCACAGTGGTAGACAGGCTGCACTGGTCTCTCTGTAGTCATCCTTTTGCTCTGAAACATTATAGTTCCATTTCAGTATGATTCTGGGCCAGCTCGGTAGCTTGCCTCAGCCCAAAGAATGTAGTGGACAAGATGGCCCAAAGTTCAGAGCCTCAGTTTCAAGAGGCTTTGCATACATCACTTATTTTCTTGCGTAATTGGTCTTGCTTACTTTTGGACTTCAGCCACACCAAGAGAACCAGCCCTGGCCAGTTTCTGAAGGATGAGAGATGACATGGGACAGAACCAAGCTATGGGAGACCAACCAGCCAATCTACCAGCTGACTGCAGACACATGAGCATCCCTGGCAAGATCAGCAAACCAGGCCCGATTAGCAGAACCATTCAGGTGAGCCATGGACTTTGGAGAGAGGAGACACTGTTGCTGTTCGAAGCTACTAAGTTTTGGGGGAGATTTGTTCCATAGTCTCTCATTGTCGTAATAGATATAGTTGGTATGCTACCAAGTATTTCTTCTACTGGAATTACAAATGCTTAAGCCTCTAACATAAAACTTGAAAGGAAAAGATATTACAGTTCCAACTATGTGTTACTAGTTTTCAACAGATTTGGAGGCTATATTCTAAACGAATGCCTTAATATGGGCTATCGTGTATACATGAAAGTCACCCTGCAGATGACTTGGTGTCATCTGAAAAAGATTAACTCTGCAGAGCCGAGCTTGACAGACTGCAGCCTACGGGTCCAAATCCCAGCCACGGCCAGTTTTTGTCAGTAAAACATTGGACAGAACATACCACACTCATTCGTTTGCACGTTATCCACGGTGGCTTTTGTGCCACGGCGGCGGGGTTAGGATCATTTTGACAGAGACTGGAGGGCCTGCAAAGTCTGAAATATACACCGTGTGGCCCTTCATAGGAATAGTTTGCCAGCCCCTGCTCCAGAGAATCTAAAACTAAGGTTCCATGTGCTAATAATGAGAAGAGATGTGCCATAGGGACTAAGACGGCAAGGGCGGAGAAAAAAAATTCAAGTAAGAGGCAAAACCCTGACGCTGCAGAGGCATATGCTCCAAACAGCAGCCGCCCACTCGCGTGGGGGTGCTGTGCACGTGGGCACGTGCTCCAGGCCTGCTCCACGGAGGGAATCAGCAGGGGTGTGTTTAATTAATGACCGGAAGCAGTGTCTCTTCTCAACAAACAGGGAGCCCAGCTTGTTCTAAATATAAGCATCATCCTTAAACTCCTTGAAAACCACTCTTCTCTGTAGTCAACATCTCAAAGTCTGTGATCCTTCTCTTGGGGTGCAACTTTTTTTTTGGAATATAGAAACAATAGAGAAAAATATCGTCAAGAGATTGATTCCAGTTAACTCTGCTGCTGATTGACTGTCTAACAAACAAATAGAGGGACAGTTATGAAGATTAACCCAGCTTCTCACAGGTGATGGATCCCAGATACTCAAGTAATTCCTTCTCTTGACTATCCCATTTTATCATGAAAATGTTGGGAACAAAAAGGGATGCGGAAATGACATGGATACAATTTTCTTTCCAAGTTTGTCTTCATTGAAATGTATGAGGGAAATGCATCATCTAAAGGAACAGTTCATAAACCTTTGTAAGGTAAATAATTCTATACCGTGATTACCCTTCCCCGCCCCCTTCTTCTTGCCCCACGGGTTGAACTCCTGCTGTGTGTCAAGCATTGTGCACCCCCCCCCAACTTGAATGCTGAAGAAACATGTCAAGGTCAACATGTCCAAGTTGGCACTATTGATTCCTCCACCCACACCTGTTCTGCCCAGTCCTCCCCAATGCAGTATAATGGTGGCAGCCCCACTAAGTGCACCCCTCACTAAGCACTTTGGTTTCTGTTCCCCTTCTTTCTCCCATCCAATACATCACTGAAATCTGGTGTTCTTCCGTCAAAATATAACCTGTATCTGGCAACGTCTGCACATCCCTACTGCCATCCCCATCCCCACAGTGTCTGGGCCCAGCATCTCCCCTCGTTGCCTGGGTATCTATGAGTGGCCCCACTGCTTCCATTCTACCCTCTAGGATCAGGTCTCCTCATAGAAGCCACAGTGATCTTTTCAAGATTTCAGTCAGGTCAGATCCTTTCCCTGCTCAAACCAATGGCTTCTCTTGCTCCTCAAATTCCACACCTTTTAGCGCCGTCTCTAAGAACCTGCATGATGGAGCCCCTCATCATTTCTCCGACTTCACTGTCACCATCAGCCATCTGGCCATCTGGACCTCTTCCACACCACTGACTTACCCCACCCCCTCAGTGCCTTGCTCTTCCTTTGGCCTGGAGGACTCTGCCCCTGAAGAGCCTCATTGATCTCTCCCTCACTCCGCTCCTGTAGTTCTCACCCGGGGGCACTCTGCCCCACAGAGGACATTCGGCAGATGCCCAGAGCCATATTTGATTGTCACAATGGAAGAGGTTGCTTCTGGCATCCTTCCTACGTGCACAGGACGGCCCTGTGACATGGGTTATCTGGCCCCCAGGGTCAGCAGTGCTACAGATGAGAAACCCTGCCTCACTCAATTCTTTACTCAGTTGTTTCCTCCTTAGAGAAAACTTTTTTCTTTTTCTTTTTTTTTTTAAGAGAGAGCGAGCATGAGCGGGGGTGGAGGGGGAGGGGCAGAGGGAGAGGGAGGGAGAAAATCTCAGGCAGGCTCCAACCTCAGTGTGGAGCCCGACTCAGGGCTTGATCCCACGACCCTGAGATCATGACCTGAGCTGACATCAAGAGTTAGTCACTTAACTAACTAAGCCACCCAGGCGTCCCCAGAGAAAACATTTTTGATGAACTCTTTCCAAAATAGCTTTTTCCTTCTTCCCCCATCACTCTTTATCCAGTTTAACACTACGTGGAATTAGAGTGTATATTTATCTTTTTTGTCCCTCATCTCTACTCGTATATAAGCTCCCTGAGGGCAGGAGCCTTGTCCGGTTCACCACTGGTTCTTCATTGCCTAAGATAATGCCTGGCACATAGTAGGTCTTCAATAAATATTGATCGATCTCTGAGGTTTGGAGAGGTTGGCTGACTTGTCCAATGTCACACATGGCGAGTAAGGAGCAAGCGTGCCCATGTGTCAGTCAGCCCCTTTAAGCCATGGCACGATGGGTACAATCCAAGGACAGCTTTGTGCTTTTTATGCAAACGGAGCTTGAAGACAATTTTCTCAGCTTTCCCCTTCCAATTTCCACACTTTCCCCATGCTCTATTGTAATCCCCTCATATATGGAAATTCTAGATCCATTAAAACCCAGATCCTCTGACCCCTTGACAAATGCTTATTTCTTGTACCTTTCTGACTTCGCTTCCTAATCTGAAAATGGCTAATACAAGTTAGGTGGAAGTGCCAGGCAATCGGGAGCCAGATCACACATGACCTGTCAGTCTATCAGCAAACCCCATTGTCAATATTGGATTAATTGCTTGCTTAACCTCCAGCACTCTGTAGCTTTTCCCTCCCAGACAAAATTACCAGTCTCCTTTGGCCACAACTTGGCAATAACAGAGGAAGACTTGAAATGATTATCCTAATTTAAAGACAGCATGAATTCCTGGCTCTTTTTTATGAACCTAAAATGGTGTCCTTTGTTTTTGCAAAAGCGATGAGCTTTAAAAAAAAAAAAAAGTCATTTGTTTTCCCTTCTGGACTTTTTCTGTACTTTAAAATAACTTCAAATTTTATTTTTCAAAGACTTGGCATTTCTGTATTTTAGCATTGGACATTTTCACTTAGCCTTTGCCCATTTCTCTGGATTTTCCTTGATTCCATCTCAGCTCCCGAGTCCACATGGGGGCAAGCGTGTGCATGCGTGTGCACACACACGCACAGACTACTCATTTCTGATACTGAGTAAATAGCCGCTGTTCCCATGGAAAGGATCTTGACCCGAGAATGGCAGTTATGAAAGGGAGACCCCAGCTGGACACTACCAAGGTTGTGAAACGGAGGATGCTATTTCCTTTTTGGAAGGGGGATCTTAGACTTTTGGCCGTGGGTTTGCCTTTCTGTCCTTATCAAGAGCCGTGCGCCTCTCATTGGCACTGAAGCGTGTTCCTTAATGAATTAATTTCTTGGCAACCCTCTTGGTGTGCAGCTGAGCACTTCGGTCTCTCTTTTGGGATTTCTTGTCAACCTTGACTCCCCCATGGCTCTGGCTGGGGAAGTAGCCTGCAGACTAGCCTGATTCCAGGCTCACTTAGTCTGAATTACCTCTTTCTTAGGAGACAAACTGCCTTTGTCCCCCCTCCATAATCCTTCTGAGGTCTTCAACTTGAGAGAAGACCTGAAGCTCTTTGAATCACATTTGAGCAGCTGTTGTGTTGGCTGCAACATTTAAATTAGCCAAGCCCAGGAGAAAGTGACTAAGGCAATTAATGTTTCAAGCAGGTAGTATATACTGAACATGAGGCAGGATGTCATGGAGTAGAAAGAATTCAAGCCTTGGAGGAAAGCATTGGTTCAAATTTTATTCTACTGTGTACGAGCTACGGGACTCAGGCTAAATCACGGAACCTCCCTGGGCTTTAATGTGCCCCACAGAATAGGATTTATAATACCTGCCATTTTAGAGTTTGGGAAAAGAGTAAGAATAAAGTACGTGTAATGCCTCATAAAGCTACAGTAGGGCTTGGTATTTTTGCTTAAAATCTCAACTATGGGATATTTCTTTTCTATGAAAACCCCAGTGCCTGTTTGCATGTAGAGACATGATTGGGTTCTATTAGGTTTCTTCCAATACCTATCTTGTGACCTTGGGTCCTAAGTGTCCCCTCCCTGGGCTCTGGAATGCCACTGTTTGAGGAATCTAAGGTGCCTTTTTAGTGTGTGCACTAATTTAGATCCCCTCGGTCTGGTGGCCTCATGTGTGCTCAATTTTTTGAGTGGTAGACCAAGGCTCTAGCCTGGCTCTTTGAGTACTTTGGTCCTGCACGTGACTGAGTGGTCTCGGGCCATCCCTTTCTGCTGGAACCCCAAGGCAGATGGAGCAATTACAACTGACTTTGAAAAACAACAGTCCCCAACTTTGGGTTGAGTTTTAAAGCTTTGTGAGGTAATATGACAGTAAAATGTCTCATTTATAATTCCCCATAGCCTTGAGAGGTGTATATGATAATTTTGAGCCCATTTTATACACAAGGAAACTAAGGCCTAGAAGCAGTCTGCCCGAGGGTGGCTGGGTAGAGGATCAAAGCCAGATTTCCCATCCCCAGGGGCTGCCCCACTAAGGTACGCTCTGTGGTCCCAAGCCTCAGAGCGGCCTGACATTCTGCTGTCGGCGCCAGCTTAATATCCCCAGGCCACATCCCTTCAAATCCGTGTCGTTTTTTCTGGCTCTTGTCCAATTATAGTTAGTAATGGCTTTTCAACAGAGGGCCTTAATGCTTTTTGGCAGAGTATGAATGGATAATAATGGTGACAATGGTGAGAATAATAGCACCTAATATTTATTCAGGGCTTGCAAAGGCACTGGGGTAAGTGCTGAACAGAGGTGACATGATTGAACCCTCATCTCATGAGTTTTATAACAGCCTTGTGCAGAACTTGGTGTGTCTAGCCCCATGTGACAAATGAAGAAACTGACGTAGACAGGTTGGGGGCTTGTCCAGTATCACATAGCAGGTGTGTGGAAGAGCCAGATGGGAACTTGGCTCTTTTTGATTCCAGAGCCCGTATGATTGTTGATTTTATGCTGCCCTTTCAATAACGGCCTAGACTTTCAATGGACAAGTCCATGCGACAAAACTTTTCCAGGTGAGCTAGGTGTCCAGTGCTCTACTATGTGATGGGCAGATGCCCCCCCCCCCGCCTGGAGAAGCTATGAATCTATGGGGAAAACAGAGAGATAATCAGGTTCAGTCCAACTCTGCAAATGAGATATTATAGTGGATGGATCGCAAAGCATACAAGAATGCAGAGAAAGGAACAAGTAACTTTCTGAGGGCATCAGGGACTGTTCCAGAAATATTTGAGGGAGAGAAATTCATTTGGAGGAGAAGTGAAGTATGTTCCAAGGAAGAACAATAGTAGTTATAAAGGCATGGCAAAAGCATAGCATATCTTTTTTTTTTTTTTTTGAGAGAGCGAAAAGCATAGCATATCTTTTTAAATATCAAATTTTTGTTTTTGGTGTGGCTGAAACACAAAGAATAGGGAAGAGAGAGGAAAGGAAAATAAAATGGAGAAAAAGAATCTGAAGGGAGACCATTTATATACCAATCTAGAAAGTTGGACTGACCACATAAGACAAAAGCACACAGTGTTTTGGGCAGGGAAGTGCCAGGAGGAGACCCAGTTTTGGGAGATCATTCTGTTGGCTGGAAGGCAGCGAAGGGGAACAACGGCAGAGAGCCCCGTGAGCAGGTGATGGTCAAAGTCCAGCCATGATGTGGGCCAGATCTAAGACTGTGGGAACTAGCATGCAAACAGAAGACAATGTTGAGACACACTGGATAGTTTGTTGATATGCAAGCCAGGTGGGGGAGATGAAGAAGTGGAGGTCAAACGCGTGCTCTGGCTTGGGGAAAGCACGCAGGTTTTACTCTTCATCAAGATAGCAAGCACCAGGCAAGAAGCAGGCACAAAAGGAGATAGCACATTTGGTGTGGGTTTTATGGTACGTAGATGGGCGTGTCCAGAAGGCATCTGAGAGTAAGACTTTGTTTTTGCTTTTAAGTAAGCTCTTTGCCCAACATGGGGCTTAAACTCAAAACCCCAGGATCAAGAGTCACATACTCTACCGACTGAGCCAGCCAGGTGCCCCTGAGAGTAAGAATTTGAAGTTCAAGGGAGAAATCTTGTTAGTAGATAAAAACTAGGATGGCTGCACTGTTCGCCTCGAATTTCCCAATGGCCGTGTTGGTTACCTGCTCTGGGTCCCAGTTCATCACTCTAAGGCAGTAAGTCTTAGGCAGAGATGATTTTGCGGTACAGGGACATTGGGCAATGTCTGGGAAAGAGTATGACATGCTGCCAACCCCCTACAATGCCCAGGACAAGTCCCTGTAGCAAAGAATTATCCAGACCAAATATCAGTGTTGCCAAGGTTGAGAAATGCTTGTTTAAGGTGATTTCTTACCCAAGTAAGGCCAATGAGATTTTTTCCTCTGAGGCATTTGAAGACTCAAATGGTGGTACTTAGAGATGGAAGGCAGCTGGACCCAAGCGTGTTTTGGCACTATCGCAGGAAGAAGGTGAATAAGCACCTGGTAATGCTGTCTCTAAGCCTCTCCAGTTGTTTTGTTTTTCTTTTGCTTTTGTGTTTTACCCCAAGATCCTTCCAAAAAATTTATTTTATTTTCAAGCTAAGCTTTTGTTAGTCCTCGTTTATTTATAATTGAAGAACTTGCATTCATTGGTACTTGTGGTTGCTGATGACAAAAATCCAATTCCAGATAGTACAAGTTAAACATAAAAACAACCTCAGTGGCTTATGATCCTGGGAAATCTGGATATTTACTGCTCTCAGGAATATTTGAATCCGGGATTTCAAGTACGTGATCAGATATCTATTCCCCCTCTCCTTCCCTAGGTTCTGTTTGCATTCAGTGTTGGTTTCAGAGGTTTGTGTTCTGTGACCAGAAGAGAGAGAGAAGAATGAGCTGGACAAGCATAGACTAGAGTTTCTGCTTTCCTCTACAGCAACTGATACATTGTTAGCGAACATACCTGTGGCATTGTTTTTATACGCATGCATATTAACTGTTGGAAGAGCTGAAACCAGCCTAGGGACCTGCTCTTGCCAGATTATTTCCACCTCAGCAACCTAAGATGTCACACACTGCGCTCAGTGCCCGGAGCCCAAATCTAGGGATTCTCAACTGGTGACTCACTCTCGGGCAGCCATGTTGGAATCTCACTCGGTGGTGGAGGGCCAGAGAAGCCATACCAGATTCTCACTGCGTAGCTTGAGAAATTCACTCTGGAGACTTTCAGATATTCTCCATCCATGTCATAAAGCAGCCCGAGTCTCTCATTGTGACTCAGAGGATTGAGTTACTTTTTCACAGCTAGTTGCTAGGGTTTGAAGTCATGGCTCTTGAATCAAAATCTGGAGTTCTGTGGAAAAACTCTATGGAAAAAAAAAGCACCAAAATTCCTATCTTCTCCTTTTCAAATACCATGAGAGCATGAAATCTAGTTCTAGTTCATGGGCTGTAGGTAGAAGCCAGGCTGTCACCTCAGCACTGGCCCATAAACCTCTGCACACATTCCTCTGGGCTCTTTTCCCTGCCAGTTGGACAAACTGGAGACAATTCCCAGACATCCATGGAAATCATGTACTGAGGATGGTCTACAAGCCAGTGTCCCCAAATGATTGAATGGAAAGGACCTTCTGCCACTCTGTTTCCCTCCCCAGAACTGTCGTGCAGCCATGAATTAAGCCTCTATTGTGCTGTGCTACTATACATTTTAGGTCTATTTGTTACAGCATTTGCTTACCCTCAAACAGAAGTTATTTATTTGTTAAATATTTATTTGTTTTGCTTTACCATGCTCATTCTATTAGATGGGCTTTTGTAAGGTTACAAATAATACCTCCTTCTCTCAGTGCACGGCAGAGGAAATCTGACTCCACGGTAGTCATATTTTGAAACAGGTATCACACTGTTCATCTCCCTGTTGAATTTCCTGTGTGAGTTTGACTTGTCCTGACTACAAAGACCAACTAAGGAGAAATGACATCATTTCTTCAAGATCTTCCGCAAGCTTCACTGAAACTTAAATTGGAAGCAGAGAACCATGCATCATTTTTGCAGGAAGCTTGAAACTTTGTCACAATAGCTTTTTTTTTTTTTTTTTTTTGCCTTGGATTTTCCATGGCCCTTGGTTTTGTTTCCAAGGCCTCTTCCCTTCAGGTTTGTTAGCATGCTGATTCTATTTTTAGAGGACTCTCTGTTTCCCTCCTCCCTCAGTTGCTCAAAGAAAAACCCTAAATGAGTCTTTCATGATGAAAGGGGAGGAAGTCTTGCTTCTGTAAGCCTTCACTGAAGAGAGTCTGTCACTCACGTAAGAGTCTTGGGAGGGCATGACAGTGGTATGAGCGAGATCATTACATAACAGCAACAGCAGCAACACAAACAGCACCCCCACCACGAGTTACAGCACAGGACCAACACCGCCAGCAGCAAACCGCCCCCCCAATAACAACAGCAACAACAGGAACAGCGCGGGCATAACTTCGTTACTGTGTGCCAGAACGTGTGTTTTACAGACATTGTATTGTTTGATCATCACAACTTTCTTCGAGGCGAGTATTAAGCCCCCATTTTACAGGTGAGAAAACTTAAGGCCAGAAAGGTGAAGGAGCTTATCCTGTTTGGTAGCGGTACTGAACCCTGGCTCGAAAGCTTCAGCTCCGAAACAGTCTGAACCATCTCCCTCACCACGCATGTGTTGGGAAGGCAAAATGAGGGACTGCATTTCCTGAGGTTAGGAATTTATATTGGGGGAGCCTGGGTGGCTCAGTTGGTTAAGCATCTGCCTTCGGCTCAGGGCATGATCTTGGAGTCCTGGGATCGAGCCCTACATCGGGCTCTCTGCTTAGTGGGGAGTCTGCTTCTCCCTCTGACACTCCCCCCCCATGCATGCTCTCTCTCTCTCAAATAAATAAATAAAAATCTTTTTTTTAAAAAAAGGAATTTATATTTGAAGAATACACAGAAGGAGGAGGTGAAATCTTTGGGGAGAAGGAAAACAGGATATTTCAAGTTGGCAGAGCTCAGTTACTTGTTGATGGACAGGGGTGCTGTGCTGAGCTGTGGGACTGTCCACGCAAGGGACATGGTGCTTTGACATTGACTCAAGCACTGGCCCAGAGACATGCCAGAGCACTTGAACTTGAGTTTCTCTAGTCTGTGTAGCTCCTATGACTAGTTTGTACTTTCCGATTCTAGACTTCGTGATGTGTGGCTTGTATCTGTATACCCTCCACGCAATGTGTTTATTTTGTACTTTCTCCCTGTTGTTTTATTTTTCCATTTCCCCCCTCTTTTTAAAAAAAATGATTTTATTTATTTATTTGAGAGAGACAACCAAGCGCATGAGAGAGAGCACGCGAGAGAGAGCATGAGCGGGGGTGGGGGAGTGGGGGATGGGGCAGCAGGAAAGGGAGAGAAGCAGACTCCCCGATGAGCAGGGAGCCTGCAAAAGGGGGTGCTCCACAACCTGAGCTGAAACCAAGAGCTGAAACCAAGAGTCAGACGTCCAACCGTCGGAGCCACCCAGGCGTCCCTGTAATCCCAGTTCTGCCTCTACTAGACGGGTAAGCTTGGGCAAGGGACTGGCTCTCTCTGGGCCTCAGATGTTCTCATCTATAGAGAAAGGAGCATGGGTAAATGATCCTGGAGGCCTCTTCCAGCTCAGAGAGTCCATGACTCTTTGAATTGAAGTCCTGTGATAGAGTCACAGAGGCAGGGTGATGTCCCCACCAGCGTCTTAACCAGAAGGGTGAATTATGCTCGCTACCTTCTACTGAACACTTTTTCTGCGCCAAACACTAAAATGTGGACATGTGGTATTTTATTTCATCTTCTCCACAGGACTAGGGAAACAAGCACTGCTTTTATTTCTGTTTTGCAGACGAGGAAATAGTGCGAAGTTGACTAATTTGTCCACACTGCCTGGATAATAACTGATGGAGCTCATGCCAATCTGACTCATAAACACTGTATTCTGCTGCCTCCCACTTGTGCGGCGATGGCCCAGAACATCTGTGCTGCGGAGTCATCTCCCGTGTGGAGGCCTATGTGGGAATACAGTGGAACCCCTCGGTCTGTAGTGTGCAATAGGCCGTAAGAACACAATCCAGACCCACCCGTTTTACCAGCTGTGTCCCAGGGTGGGAATCTATAACTCAAGCCCACTTTCCCCAACATCACCATCGTTGTCATTCTCATCACGCTGTCAGTCACTTTTGGATGACTTACTACGTGCCTGGCACAATTCTCAGTGCTTTCCATTGGTCAACTTGTGCTATCTGAACAGCAGCCCCATGAGACGGGTACTATTATTATCTCCGTTTGCATCTGGGAAAACAGAAGCACAGAATGTGTTGGGGGACTTGTCGGGGCTTCACGGCCATGTCTGCCCGGTACGTGGCTTCAGAAACCACACTTGTTTCCCTGCCACTACTCTACCTTTGCAGGGTCCCCAGTACTTAGCCACCTGGGCATGTGCATTGGCCTGGTGGCCTGTTAAGTTAGAGCTCAGACTGCGTTTCACTGTGCTACCTAGAAATCCCAAGAGGAATGAGAGCCATTTGAGTCAAGGTTATCTGGGTGCTAATATGTGGTTTAAAAGGGAGCCATCCCAGGTTGTCTTTGTTTCCTGGTACATTAGACTAACTGCAAATGTTTTTTGCCTGGAAAAAAGTGGATAATGTCCAAAAGTCCACACTGTTAATGTTAGTATTCTTTTTTATCCTTTCAGGGACATGGCATTTGTCTGGGTCCTTGTTACTCTCTGAAAGCTGTATTGCCCCCCTGGTGTTCTCAGAGTATCTTTCCTTCGTCTGCTCCCAATTACGCCTGAGTTGGGGCAAGCCATGTTACCCTACACACTAAGCAAGTCCCACTGGTAAGTGTGTGTCCAGCTGCAGGACCTGAGAGCATTCTTGAAGTGAAGACACAGAGGCCAAGACTGGCCATTCCACAGACACCTGTGATGACCCTTCACCGAGTTACCCTGCCATCATTCATTCATTCCTATTCATACGTTCGTTCAAGAATTGCACACTAATTCACAATCAAATTCTTTATGAAACACCATGGGGAACAAGAGGGGCACCTCGGTGGCTCAGTCAGTTAAGCTTCTACCTTCGGCTCAGGTTATGATCCCAGGGTCCTGGGACGGAGCCTTGCATTAGTCTCCCTGCTCAGTGGGGAGCCCGCTTCTCCCTCTGCTCCCCCTCCCACTGCTTCTCTCAATCTCTCTCTCTCAAATACATAAATAAAATCTTAAAAAAAAAAAAACGTGAACAAGACTTATGCAGAATCCGCAAAGATCCACTGGCCAGCTTCCTAAGATATGGAACTGAGACATAGATAAGGGAAGAACCAATTAATCATGAATGAGATTAGGACACAGTTGTATTACTCAAGAAACAGACATTAAGTGGTAAAAAGTCACCATGTTAAACATTTGGTCTTCAGACAACAATAGGAATATTTTGGCTGTGAAATAACAAAGCTGTTCTTCAGACTAGAAAAAGGAGGAATAAACACGGCATGTTTTCAAAGCATATAACTCTTAATGCAAATTTAAAGACATCTTGAGTATTTTTTTTTAGCAATTTGCTTAATTTTTTCCCTATAGTTATTTTGCAAGGTTAAAAATAGGTCAGGTTGTACTGGTAGTTCATTCAAACTCAACCTCTGATCTTAGACTTGAGGGCTCTCAAGGCTCATTGTCAATCAGGGATAGGTACAGTTCCTTAGAGGGATCTGAGAGCAGCTCGTAATTAAGCAAGGCTGAGGTTGTTCCGTAAGGGATATTACAAGTGTTGGAGGGCCCACTTCCCTCAGCAGAGACAGATCCGTTTGTCCTTTGGAGGGGAGACAGCTGAAGGTAGACAGGGGGACAATACTTCCTTCCCAGGGAGGTTCACCCACCCTGACACCTGCAGGTGGCTTGCTGGATTATTTAAAGAGCGTAAGAGGTAGCAATGAGGAAGCGCTTCTTGGGTTTCATGACCCACTGAGATAAAAACTGATGAAGACATTCACATTCACACGCCTCTTCTTCCTGAGTTTCCAAGACTCTCAAACTGTAAATAATACATGTGCACCGGGTTTCTCTTACTTGTTTACCCCACTCTGTGGATGTCATTTCCCATGATGTTGTAATGTTCTGTCCACCTGCCTTCCTAATGGGTCTACCTCCTTTCCTCCTACTCACTTATCCTCTTCCAACTCCAACCACAAAGAGACTCTGATCCCACTCCTATATTTCTGATAGCTGTGTCCTGTATCCTTTATCTTCATAGGCTGGCAAAATTGAATTCTGAGATAAGGAGGCAGGTTTTGGGTGGTCGAGATGCCGCTGTAGCAACTCACTTATCTGCAGGCCATTTACTTGGCAAACTCATTGCTTTGACATAACAAGGAAAAGCCAAGATGAAGGAAGAAAATATCCTTAGGGGTCGAGAAGCCTAGACACTCGATCCCCTAGAAGAATTCTTCAGACTTTGATTGACAATTAGTTTGCTCTTGTTGTGTATACTTTTAACAAGCTGATTTCGGGGCACCTGGGTGGCACAGCGGTTAAGCGCCTGCCTTCGGCTCAGGGCGTGATCCCGGCGTCATGGGATCGAGCCCCACATCAGGCTCCTCCGCTATGAGCCTGCTTCTTCCTCTCCCACTCCCCCTGCTTGTGTTCCCTCTCTCGCTGGCTGTCTCTCTCTGTCAAATTAATAAATAAAATCTTTAAAAAAAAATAACAAGCTGATTTCATCGACTTCTCAAATCAGCAGATTAATTATAGTAGTTGTTTTTGGGTAGTCAGAGTGGATGTTCTAGACTAGTGCTGGTCAACAGAACTTTCTGTAATGATGGGAATGTTCTGTATCTGTGCTATTCGATATGGCAGCTGCCAGCCACATGTGACTATTGAACCTTGAAATATGGCTAATGTGACTGAGGAACTAAATTTTTCGTTTAATCTTCATTAGTGTAAATGTAAATGTACAAAGCCACATGTGGCCGAGAAGCTACTGTATTAGCAGTGCAGCTCTGAACAGACTGGCTACAGTGACATAAACCAAAGCATTATAGTATTGGTTCATTTGGTGTAGAGACAAAGTAGCTTTTAAAGTGCCAACAATCACTGCATATCATTGAATTATAGCCCTGATCATTCGTTTATCTACTCTTCATCTGATAAATATTTATAAGCAGTTACTATGTGCCAGCACTGTTCTCGGTGCTGGGGGTATAACAGTGAACCGAATGGAGAGAACTCTTTGTCTTCATGAAGCATATTCAGTGGAGGGATGTAGCCACTAAATAAATGAGTAAGAAAATATATATAGGATGTCAATTGATGAACGATATGTGCAAATCAGGGAAAAGGGATCAGAAGAAGGGAAAGATGTGAGAGTTGCAAATGTAAACAGGAAGGCGCAGGGAGACCTCATTGAGAAGGTGAAGGTCAAGCCAAGGCTACCTGGTAAAAGAGCATGCCAGATGGGGGGCTCTAGGCTCAAAAGTCCTGAGTTGGGAGGGTTTCTGGCATGTTTGAGGAAGAACAGTTGGGTGCATACCCATTCCAAGAGACGGAAACTGATGATGATGACTTACACGAAGGTAGACGCCATGAAGGCAGATGTATGTGGCTAGTAAGGCCATTAGCCTTTGATGACCGTTTGGATGTGACCTGTGAGAGCAAAAGAGAAGTCCAGGATGCTTCTAAGGATTTGGCCCAAGCAAATGAAATGATGGAGTTATCGTTTACTGAGATGATGGGTCATATTTACGATGTAATCTTGACTTCTAAAAAGAGGTTGAATCAGACATGGTCAGTCACCATTTCTTCAGGCTGAGTCTCTGGAAGACATGGAGCATAGGCTTGAAAGTGGCCTCAGAATCATTCCTAACATAGTCCTCCTGGAAGCCAATATGTGTTCAAGTTGGCAATCAAGGTGAAACCATCACTGTAACATCAGTTACTCATGTGATTCAGTTAGGAAGGTAGGAAAATTATGACCCATTTCATGAAGAGCTCTAACCAAGAAGATGGCAGAACTATGCAGAATTATCCTTGGAACCCTCTGCTTCTGATCTAATCTAATTAGAGAGCAGAGATCTCTGCTTCTCAATCTAATCTAATGGCATCATTAAACATCATAGATTCACATAAACGTGAATCTCGGGCAGAGATCTCAGAGAATCATATTGTCCAACTTCCTCTCCTAAGACATGCAGGATAACACCCCCACCCTCCAGGTAAACAACTGAGGGCCAAAGAATATTAGTAACTTCCCCCAGGGCACATACCTGAGCCTCGGTAGAAAGTATTCTCAACTGGGGGCCATTTTGCCCTTCAAGGACCTTTGACAATCTCTGGAGACACTTTTGGCTGTCACGCTGGCGAGATGCTACTGGCAGCTAGTGAGTAGAGGCTGGGGGTGCTAGTACGTGTCCAGTCACAGGTCAGCCCCCACAGCAAAGCCTTGTACAGGCCAACATGTTGACGGTGCCGCATCTGAGACGCCCAGCTGTATACCTACAGTGTAGAGCAACAGAGCCGTGGCCCTACTTACTTCAAATCTGGAGGAGAGCATGAAGCAGGAAGCAAAGCTTTAGAAAGACATCAATGACACAAAGCCTCCTGAAACCGTACGGACTCCCGGTGTGTGCACTGGATGGTGGGGGAGTGTTTGCTTACACAGGTGCCCTGATGGCTCATCTTTGTTTTCATCTGACCAGGCTTTGGACTTCATTTTGGCTAGCATTTGTGTGTTCTCAGTCAAACTGCATGGTGTTTGTTCACAGAAAAGTCAGGATGTCTGCTTAGAAAAAGAATGAGGAAAAAAATATCCCTTTTCTGTTTTGTTGGCAACTTTTGCTGACCTCCCAAATGAAGCTAAGAAGAGAAAATGGGCAGAGGCTTTGATGCAAGGAGGCTAGGTTCGCGGTGGTGAACCCCGCTGCGGGGCTGTGTCATGTGTTGATAATTTATAAATTCTCCTTCCTTTGAAACAGATGAAAAAAATCTGACAAAGTCAGCACAACGGTGAGGGTCAGAAAGAGGCTCAAAAGTACTTTGGTCTCTTAGTACATGACTGGGTCTTAAAAAGAGATCTTTTAATCCTCCCATGGCTTCCCTGACACATCCAAGTTCTTACCACGGTCTGCAAGGCCTTGTCAGCCTCTCTGACCTTCTCTCCCTTTTGTTCGCTTCCCTCACAGCAACCTGGCTTCCTTTCTTGAGCACAGAAGACTTAGCCCCTCCTCAGGGCCTTTGCACTGGCTGTTCCTTCTGCTTGGAACTCTCTTCCCTTCCATCTCCTCATGGATTACTTCCTCACTTTCTCATGCCTGTACTCAGGGAGGTCTTCTTCGACCATTTCCTCCCTCAACACCTCTCTTTGTTCTCTTACCTTGTTTTCTGATGTAATTTATGCTTTTCAGTTGGTCTGTTGTTCCCTGCTATTCCTCAGCACCCAGGACAGTGTCTGGAACATCAGAGGCTTCCAATACATATGTATTACAAGGATGCATATGGCAAGACCGAGAACACCAGCCATGTACACAGGCGGGTAGCGTATGCTGCGTATCAGTGTAGAAATACCGGAGATGTTATGCGTATCTGTGTTCTGTCCCTTCGCAGCTGCATACCCTTGTACATAGGCTTCTAAATGGCTCCTCATGATCCCCACCTCCTGGCTTTAATGCCCTCATTCAGTTCTCTCCCTTGAGTGAGGGTTGGGCCTGGTGACTCATTTTAATGAATAAAATGTGGCAAAAGTGATGGCATAGCGCTTCCAACATTAGATTTTGAAAGCTGGGCTTCTTCTCTTGCTGACACTTTCTCTCCTTGACTCCTCCCGCTCGCTCCCTTTGAGGCAGCAAGCTGCCATGTTGTGAACTGCTGGATAGCGCGGCCCTTGTGTGGCAAGGAGCAGATGATACAGTCCATGAAGAAAGGATGAACCTCAGTCCCACAGCCTGCAGGAACCTTGTTCTGCCAACAACACGAGTGAGATTGTAGGCGGCTCCTTCCCCAGGGCAGCTTTCTGATGAGACTGCGGCCCTAGTGGCCCTTTATTATAGCCTGGAAAGAAGTGAGCTAGAGAGCCAGTGGTGCTCAGCTTTCTGACCCATGGAAACCATGAACAGTAAGTATTACTGTTTTAAGCTACTTAACTTCTGAGGTAGTTTTTGTTGTTGTTGTTGTTGTTGTTTTTTAATGTAGCAATAGAGAACTAATATACCTCGAATGAGTTCTTTTTTTTTTAATTTAAATTTTAGTAGTTAACATACAGTGCAATATGGGTTTCTGGAGTAGAATTCAATGACTCATCACTTACATACAACACCCAGTGCTCCTCACAACAAGTGCTCTCTCTAACACCCATCCCGCATCNTCTGGAGACACTTTTGGCTGTCACGCTGGCGAGATGCTACTGGCAGCTAGTGAGTAGAGGCTGGGGGTGCTAGTACGTGTCCAGTCACAGGTCAGCCCCCACAGCAAAGCCTTGTACAGGCCAACATGTTGACGGTGCCGCATCTGAGACGCCCAGCTGTATACCTACAGTGTAGAGCAACAGAGCCGTGGCCCTACTTACTTCAAATCTGGAGGAGAGCATGAAGCAGGAAGCAAAGCTTTAGAAAGACATCAATGACACAAAGCCTCCTGAAACCGTACGGACTCCCGGTGTGTGCACTGGATGGTGGGGGAGTGTTTGCTTACACAGGTGCCCTGATGGCTCATCTTTGTTTTCATCTGACCAGGCTTTGGACTTCATTTTGGCTAGCATTTGTGTGTTCTCAGTCAAACTGCATGGTGTTTGTTCACAGAAAAGTCAGGATGTCTGCTTAGAAAAAGAATGAGGAAAAAAATATCCCTTTTCTGTTTTGTTGGCAACTTTTGCTGACCTCCCAAATGAAGCTAAGAAGAGAAAATGGGCAGAGGCTTTGATGCAAGGAGGCTAGGTTCGCGGTGGTGAACCCCGCTGCGGGGCTGTGTCATGTGTTGATAATTTATAAATTCTCCTTCCTTTGAAACAGATGAAAAAAATCTGACAAAGTCAGCACAACGGTGAGGGTCAGAAAGAGGCTCAAAAGTACTTTGGTCTCTTAGTACATGACTGGGTCTTAAAAAGAGATCTTTTAATCCTCCCATGGCTTCCCTGACACATCCAAGTTCTTACCACGGTCTGCAAGGCCTTGTCAGCCTCTCTGACCTTCTCTCCCTTTTGTTCGCTTCCCTCACAGCAACCTGGCTTCCTTTCTTGAGCACAGAAGACTTAGCCCCTCCTCAGGGCCTTTGCACTGGCTGTTCCTTCTGCTTGGAACTCTCTTCCCTTCCATCTCCTCATGGATTACTTCCTCACTTTCTCATGCCTGTACTCAGGGAGGTCTTCTTCGACCATTTCCTCCCTCAACACCTCTCTTTGTTCTCTTACCTTGTTTTCTGATGTAATTTATGCTTTTCAGTTGGTCTGTTGTTCCCTGCTATTCCTCAGCACCCAGGACAGTGTCTGGAACATCAGAGGCTTCCAATACATATGTATTACAAGGATGCATATGGCAAGACCGAGAACACCAGCCATGTACACAGGCGGGTAGCGTATGCTGCGTATCAGTGTAGAAATACCGGAGATGTTATGCGTATCTGTGTTCTGTCCCTTCGCAGCTGCATACCCTTGTACATAGGCTTCTAAATGGCTCCTCATGATCCCCACCTCCTGGCTTTAATGCCCTCATTCAGTTCTCTCCCTTGAGTGAGGGTTGGGCCTGGTGACTCATTTTAATGAATAAAATGTGGCAAAAGTGATGGCATAGCGCTTCCAACATTAGATTTTGAAAGCTGGGCTTCTTCTCTTGCTGACACTTTCTCTCCTTGACTCCTCCCGCTCGCTCCCTTTGAGGCAGCAAGCTGCCATGTTGTGAACTGCTGGATAGCGCGGCCCTTGTGTGGCAAGGAGCAGATGATACAGTCCATGAAGAAAGGATGAACCTCAGTCCCACAGCCTGCAGGAACCTTGTTCTGCCAACAACACGAGTGAGATTGTAGGCGGCTCCTTCCCCAGGGCAGCTTTCTGATGAGACTGCGGCCCTAGTGGCCCTTTATTATAGCCTGGAAAGAAGTGAGCTAGAGAGCCAGTGGTGCTCAGCTTTCTGACCCATGGAAACCATGAACAGTAAGTATTACTGTTTTAAGCTACTTAACTTCTGAGGTAGTTTTTGTTGTTGTTGTTGTTGTTGTTTTTTAATGTAGCAATAGAGAACTAATATACCTCGAATGAGTTCTTTTTTTTTTAATTTAAATTTTAGTAGTTAACATACAGTGCAATATGGGTTTCTGGAGTAGAATTCAATGACTCATCACTTACATACAACACCCAGTGCTCCTCACAACAAGTGCTCTCTCTAACACCCATCCCGCATCTAGCCCAGCCCCCACCCACCTCCCTCCATCACCGTTCAGTTTGTTCTCTATCGTTAAGAGTCACTTATGGCTTGTTTCCCTCTCCCCTTTTTTTCTTTTCCCCTTTCCCATATGTTCATCTGTGTTCCTTCTTAAATTCCACATATGAGTGGGATCATATGGTATTTGTCTTTCTCTGACTGACTTATCTTACTTAGCATAATACTCTCTAGCTCCAACCATGTCATTGCAAATGTCAAGATTTCATTCTCTTTGATGACTGAGTAATATTCATATATACACACACATACAGAGACATACCACATCTCCTTTATCCATTCATCAGTTGGTGGTGGACGTTTGGGCTCTCTCCCTAGTTTGGCTATTGCTGATAATACTGCTGTAAACATTGGGCAGCATGTACACTTCTGAATCTGCATTTTTGCATCCTTTGGGTAAATACCTAGTAGTGCAATGGCTGGATCATAGGGTAGTCCTATTTTTAACTTTTTGAGGAACCCCCAAACTGTTTTCCAGAGTGGCTGCACCAGTTTGCATTCCCACCAACAGTGCAAGAGGGTTCCCCTTTCTCCGCATCCTTGCCAGCACCTGTTGTTTCTTGTGTTGTTAATGTTAGCCATGTTCTAGGAGTAAATGAGAAAACAGATGGGTAAGAAACGACTCTTCCCATCAGGGAGAATACAGACTAGTGGGAGGTTTCGCATCCACTGTGGTGCATCAGTATGGAAGTGACACGCAAAAGGCATCCCCAGAATAGGAAACAGCGTGAACAAAGGTGGAGTGACGTGACCACGCACAGCAGGCAGTCTGAGGCGGAAGTGATTGTGGGATGAGAGACTGGTGTTGCAGCTGGGACCAGGCCAAGGCCAAACTCCTGAGAGGACTTCATGTGCTGAGAAGGGGACTGGGAGAGTTTCCTGGGGGTAAAGGGGCCCTGATGTACCCTAACCACTGGAATATGTTGGAAGGGGCTTTGGCCATAAAGGATTTTAAGTTCTAAGACAATAAGAGGCACCCTTAAATTGTTTTTTATTTTGTATTTTTAAAATACATGAGCAGTGTGTATATTCTCATTGTAAACAACTAATACAAAGTAAAAATCACTCTTTTTATTTTGTTAACCCTCATTTCCCCCTCCTAAAGGCATCATAATTTTGATTTGCTCCATCACACACAGGGACACAACAGGGATGTGCTCAAGCTGGCTCCTAAAAAACCTTGTCTTTAGAGACATCACCTTAGTAGCTTTAAATGGGGCATATTTATGCCATGGAAATTGGCAAAGGCAACAAATCAGAGCCAGCACCTCCTGCCCTGTCCCATAAAGCTTATTTACCAGGACACCACAGGTCACATGTATCTATTAAGATCCTTTCTATTTGTTTTCATGTAGAAACCCATTTTAGGCTGATAGCTCGAAGCATGCAGTAAGTGCTATAGAGCATGAACCCTGCGGTCAGGTGGCTTGAGTTCCAATCTTGACTTTATCCTATGTTGAATGACCTTGGATGGACTACCTAATTTCTCCAAGGCTCGGCTTCCCTCTCTGTAGGATGTAGATGATAGCAGTGCCTGCCTCATAAACTTACAGTGAGGTGTGAGTGAGTAATTATCAGTGAAGGGCTTGGAACTGGGCCCGCCACCCATTCCATCTCTATAAAGTTTAGTTAATATTGTTCATATAAATGGGCTCATATTGCAGGTAACATTCTACAACTTACACTTCTGAGCAATACATGTTGGAGAGTGTAGAGACACCATTTCCTTTTTTAAAAAAATTAAGCTTTTAATTTCAAGATTTTAAGTTTGCTTACAGGAAAATTCCCATGCAGAGATCTTGTGTACCCTTCATCAATGTCATCTGATGGTAATGTAACACTGAAGTGTAATAAAAACTGAAATGTTGTCGTGGAGGCAGTCAAGATACAGGCATTTCCATTCCCGCAAGGACCCCTCATGTTGCCCTTTTATAGCCATACCTACTTCCTTCTTGCCCCTGCCCCCTCTTTAAACCCTGCAACATTCCTCTTCATTCCTTTGAGCATTTTCTTATGTTAGTTTTATATATAATGTTCAGGATTTTTGGTTATACTTAACAGGATGAATAGGGAAGTCTCAGGACTCCTTTTAGCCCCATAGTGTGAATGTATGGAAAAATCATGCTGTATTTCATCCATCTTCAACATTTTGCCAAATTCTTACTCTAAATGCCATGCTCCATTGAATGGCTATGNGTGAATGTATGGAAAAATCATGCTGTATTTCATCCATCTTCAACATTTTGCCAAATTCTTACTCTAAATGCCGTGCTCCATTGAATGGCTATGTGTGTGTGTGTGTAGATAATTTTTTTTTAACCTATGAGGGTATTTTTCTACATTACTTAGAGTGGAATTGTTTGGTCAAAGGGTATAAACTCTTATATTTTGGTAGATACTTCAAATTTCCCTGAAAAAAGGCAGTCCCCATTTATACTCCCATCCATTCTAATATGCCCTGGATAATATTTTGTGGCCCACTGTATGCTCACCTGGTGTTTAATGGGCGCAAGGTAGAGTAAAGTGAGGTACTTCTATTGTGACCCAGATGTGGACTCAAACATGGCTTATCTTTACCTGCATTTGAGTATTGAGTGTTTGAAAAGGTGATCAGGTGCCTGATGAGAGGTGGATCTGAGAGCTGTTTGCTCCATTGTACCAGTGGTGAGGGCCTTGTTGAGTTGATTACAGAGCTGTGCCCGCTGATGGGAAGATCCATAATCAAGACTGAACACCTCCTCCCGGACCTGTGCGAGAGTGTTTAGTTAGCTGGGGAAATCAGCTTGGGTTCAGAGCTGAGAAGAAACCAAGCCGCAAGTCTAAAGCTGGGGTCTCATTAAAGTTCAGAGAGATGCTAGAAATTGCCTTTCTTGTGGAAAGAGGAAGTGAGTTGAGTGGTAGGAGGAGTAATGGGCCCAGGAAGTGGGACCACAAAAGCCATAAAGAACTTATCAGGCAGAGGGAATGGGCTGTAGGGATGCTCATGTGGAGTCATGGTGATTTACATGGAAACATACAGAGAAGTCCCCGCAAGACAATCAAGCCAGAGTCATCCATGTAGGAAAGGGGTATAGGAAGAGGCTAAAAATCAAACTGTTAAGGAGACCCTGTGATAAACCATCAGCTTTTAGGTGAGGAATGGAAGAAGGAGACATTTTAGATCTGATTCTTGACAAAGGGACAAGATTCAAAGGAGGAGGGAGAACATTCCAGAAAGTACAGTATGACCTGCACTAGTTTTCTCTGCTGTGTAAAAAACTCAGGAGCTTAGGAAAACACACATTTATTATCTCACAGTTTCTGCACGTTAGGAATTTGAGCATAGCTTGGCCGGTCCTCTGCTCAGGATCTCATAAGGCTGCAGTCAAGTTTTGACCAGAGCTCGGTTCTCATTAGTGGCTCAACTGGGGATCAATCCACTTCCAGGTTTTATTAAGAGGTTGGAAGAATTCACTTCCTTGGGGCTGTAGGACTCATGGCAGCTTGCTTCTTTTAAGTCAATAATGGACACAAAGAGAGAGACAGATAAAGAAGTATTCCAGAATGAATCTGCTAGCAATATGGAGTCTTACATAACAAATCGTGAGAGTAACATCTCATTCCCTTTGTCATTTACTATTGGTTGGAAACACATACTCAAAGGAATAGAATGATACCAAGAGGTGAATAGCAGACATATCAGGATTGTGAGGACCATCTTGTAGTCTGTTTGTCACAGGAGCAAAGACATGGAGAGTTATTAAAACTCTCATGGGCTCGAGAGAGAGGAAGAGATTAAACTGGCTGTTGAAGAATGTTGGAGATACAGATGGTTCTGAAGGTTAGTGCCATATTCTAGGAAGCCTTGAAAGCTAGAGTGAGAGATTTGCCCTTTTGGCATTGCAAAACTTACTAGAGAATATTTCTTTCTGTGGTCTCCTGTTGATTTCTGAAGACAGCATCCTTGCTAAGAATCCCATTTTTAGTTTCAATTCTCTGCTCAGATACTCATTTCCCAAGTAAGCTTTTCTTTTTAGAAGTGTTTTAGAGATGAAATGACAATTGCATTTAAAGTGAAGTATCTACATTGAATTAACCTTGACCATTTTCTATGGTTTCGTTATTTTGGGAGTTGAAACCAAGCACACAAACTCATCCTGCATTGAGAAGCAAGACAATACATAACCTTTTCAACCTTTTCTCTAATACATCTCCTCTGTGGGACTAATTGTAGAGAATAGAATGTACTACTTGCTAAATGCATCGTGTCTTTACCCGCTCCTGTGAGTGTCTGTTTAAGGAGCTATGTTAGAAAAGAAGAGTCTTGTGGAAATATTCAAGAAGGTAAAAATTTATGGAGAGGGAGCCCATTTGGACTATGTCATAAATAGTTCTCCAGTATTATAGAAAAGATTGAAAAAATCATAGCAGTACCAAGTGAAAAAGTTCCCTGTAGGCGGAATTCATGAGCCTCTAAAACAGTTATTTGCACTGTTTTAATTGCCAAAATGTTTTGTGAACTTTCATAAGATGGTGGGTGTGTGCCTATTAGCATCTCTTGGCTAATACTGTATATTGACCACAGCGAAATCTTTACAAAAAATTTATAATTTTTTGAAAATGACAAACAACCACATTAGTGATTAAATTTTTTCCCCTTCTTTTTGTGCAGAGGACTCTTTTGGAAATCTTGTTGGAAGCAATGGACTTTTCTCCTGAAAAATGCTTATAGGCAGACAATTACCTACAGTTTCAGGGGGCTCATGACATATATTTGAGTATTACATATATTTGAAAAAAATAGTAAATTCAAACATAAATTACATAACTTATTTAATCTACACCCAATGATAGATGTTATATGGATTTAAGGGTCTCTCTAGGGATATTTTGGATTATTAAGTGACAAGAAGGAGGCTTCGTTACATCTTTGAGTCCTCATGTCAAACCCAGCATGCAGAGGACAATGAAGTACTGCCCTTTGGCTTATATTGGAATTTTGTTTTCTCATGTACGACACTTCTCTGCATAGAAACTTGTTTTTCATTGTAGTAGTCTGGGAGATGTGTAGCACTCTATTGGGGTTAATAATAAAGGTAGGACAATAATGCCGTTGGCTGTTGATGTATGCATGCACATGGATGAGAGAACGAGACAGATGGAGAAAGAGGGACAGAGAAAGAGGGAGGCAGAAAGATACATGTAGAGAGGAATATCAAGAGAGCGAGAAATGTGTGAACAGCAAGAGGCAGAGACAGAAACACATAGCGATAAAGAGATTAAGTTGGAGGAAGGAAGAGTGAGAGATAGAGAGACACAGAGACAGAGTCGATCTGGTAGATTGTTGCGGAGATGGACAGATGAGCATGGGACAGGTAGAGTGAGAGGCAGAGAATCACGCCTGCCAACACTGGGGGGGGCACCCCTACCTGCTGACCCACACGGGGGCACCAGCGGTGTGCTTTGTCATCACGCTCAGGCTGTGAAGGGGCTGGTGGATGATTAAACAAAGAGGCAAGTCCCCGCTGGGTGAGTTACTTCCCGGGTATAAATTACACGATTCAGAAAGGACATCAATATAGACCTTGTGCCACTATTCGTTAAACAGTTGTCTGGGATGCTGCTGCCAGCCCGGGAGGAATCAATACTTCTCAGCTTTCCAAGAGTTTTGGGAACTTCTGAAAAAGTTTTGCTGAGCTTTTAGAAATGTGTTTATCTCCTTTCTCCATGAACGAGAGGATGAACGTCTAAAACAAAACATGCTTTCAACTCTTCCCAGAAATTTGCTGAGGTTTTTCTGAATACCTGGTTTGTGAGTGTTACTGAAGGCAAGAAAAGGTCATTTAAAAAGACATTATACTAGTCTTTCATGGGGGATCAGCCAAGGCCGGCATTAACATCGAGAAAGAGATGGAAAACTGGGTGGCAACATCTTTGATGTACAGAGAATTACCCGCTGGTTCCCCACGCAGCGGACGGCTGTAATTCATGCAGTGAATGCTCAGAGCCTTTAATGTCTTGTAACATGAAAGTATTTGGAATTTAAAATCTTGCTTGGATAAATGATAGCTCACATCTTAGCACATATGTCCCTGATAAATATATGCTTTGAGCAGATATTCAAGCTCTCCTACCTGCTGAGTTGATGAAAATTCTGAAGAATTTATCGGAAAGCTTCCTTTTCATGTGTCATCAGCACATTGCATTAGGACCTCATTTGTGTCAGAGGAATGACTTATCGTCCAGTCACACTTTGACATGAGCAGTTTTCCACCCACCAAAATTCAGCACTTCTATCCGTCCTGGGACCCACTAACTCTAGAGACTGTGGATTAAAGAATGGAAGTGGAAATCAAAAAAATCTTGATGAATTGTAACCTACAAATCAAGATGGCCATTAAAAGTGGATACTCACGTTATGGACTATCTTTAAGGGATGAAACTTTAGTATTGGCTAGGAAAGTGCATGACATCAGAGGGTCTGGAAGACATCGTGGACCATGGGTGGAGTGACAGCCTTGACTAAGGCCTCTGGGCTAAGGAGCCATGTGTATCTTGGTGATATTATTAAGTGTGTTTAATTCAGACCACTGCCTGGCTCCTGGTGGGTGCTCAAACCATGTATGTTTGAGCGAGTGGACAAATGAACTAAAGCAGTGGTACGTTAAACAGAAATATGAATGCATTCAAAGAAGGACCTAGAAAATAATGCTTAGCACTATAGAAGTATTTTTTGTGTTTTTAAAACTTGAAGTATAGTTGATACACAATGCTATATAATGATTAGACAAGTCTATATGTCATACTATGCTCTCCACAAGTGTGGCTACCACCTGTCACCATACAATGCTGTTACAATACCATCAACTATACTGACCGGGATTGTATATTTATTTTATTTTATTTTATTTTATTTTATTTTATTTTATTTCATTTCATTTCATTTTATTTACTTTTGAGCATTAAGACTTAGTTTTAAGGGCATTTTTGGTTGTGCCGAAGAATTTTATCTTATTTTATTGTCTTTTTTTGAAGAATTCTAAATAGACCAGTGACAATCCTATTTCAAAAGATCACTGTTAGCTTTTGGTACAGAAAAGATTAGGGAGTGGGGCATTGCATGTTTTTGTACTTGAAGAATTGCACGCAAATACCATGGACTCTTGAATAAGGGTATGAACTGTAAGTCCACTTATACGTGGTTTTTTTTTTTTTATAAATACCATACAGTACTGTAAATGTATTTTCTTTTCCTTATGATTTTCTTGGTAACTTCTTCTCTAGAATTGCTTATTTTAAAGAGAAGGTGAAGTGAATAAGGAATTTTATAAGACTTAACAGTTGAAAACAAAGAACGGATTTAACTGATTTAGTGACTAGCAAAAGCATTTGAAGAATCGCTTAATTTTTTTTTCTATACTTTGAGCCCCCATACAATTTGCTTAAATAAAACATTTTGCCTTGATGAGAACTGCGTCACTAGAGAACATTTAGGGACCTTGACTATGTTAGGAGAAGGTTAAGTCTCTGAAATTCAAATATACATGCAGTATGCATATCCTTGACTTTTCTATTGAGATTAATATTGTTCAGGCAATTGTCATAATTGTGGAAGCAGCTGTGAACAGCATTTTCCACTTACTCCGTGCTGGGCACTGTGGTATATATTTTAAAAGCTGTTATTTAATCCTTAAATAATTTTCATTGTTAGATGTTATCTCTATTTTTCTGGAGGAGAAAGGCTCACAGAGGCTCTGCAACTTGCTGTACCTGGCTTGGAAGTTTATGTAGAAATTCATTTCATTACATTTCCAAGTACTCTTATTTGCAAATGTTAACTTCAATACTAAGCTAATCTGTCTGTGACATAAATACTTCACTGTCCGAGAGTGTCCTGGATTAATTCTTTTATCCTGTGCCATGAGATATGTGCATGTATATCAGCATTAATATTGAACTATTAACCCTTAGAGGACAGAGCTGGCTCTTCAAACGTCTTCACAAAGTGCCTGGCTCTGTGTCCCCACAGCCTATCACTTAGAATGAGCTCAATAATTTATCCAACAAGTAAATAAATGAATGAGCCAGTGTCATATGTAAATTAGGAACTTTCTTTTGGGCACATGAAACCATTTTTAATATACAAATAAGCTTGTGCTTTACATCTTCTTATACACAAAATCAAAAGTTATCAGAGAAAATGATCAGAAAGAACATAATTTCACATCATGAAAGCTTTTGTAGTGCTGATGAGGGACATGGTTCAGCTCCCTCTCTTGGGGCCAGTGTTGGGATCTGTGGCTCATGTCTCATTTTCCAGGTCAGACGCTGGAGATTTCAAAGTTCTTTGGGGAGCAATTATGAAAGATTCCTTGGGAAGGGACTGGCAGTATTTTCTCTACCTGTTCCAAGAGCTTTGCTATATCTATCCTTTGAGGGTTGGCCAACATTTTAAGCCACAGCAGACAATTTTCTTCATTATTCACCCTTCTCAATGTAAAATGATAAGATGTAGTGACACCTCATAAAAAAGCTTAATCTTAAATGAAACCTTGGATTTTATTTATAGGTGCCCATGAGGAGAGTCCAGACCAGGGTATTAGGATTGTCTCTGACTGCTTGAGTCATGGTTAATTTTATGAAACTACTGGCCTGGGCGAGAGGGTACCCAGATATTTGGTCAAACATTATTGTGGGTGTGTCTTTGAATGTGTTTGGGAAGAATGATTATTTGAATCAGTAAATTAAGTAAAGCAGATGGCCCTCAGTGATGTGGGTGACCCTCATCCAATCAACTGAAGATCTGAATAGAACAAAATTGTTGACCTTCCCATGGTTAAGGGAGAACTCTTCCTGCCTGACCGGTTGAGCTGGGACAGGTCTTTTCCGACTTCAAAGCTGAATTAAAATACTGGCTCTTCTTGGGTCTCAAGAATGCTGGCTTTTGGACTGGGGTGTAGACCATCAGCTCTGCTGGCTCTCGGGCATTTGGAGTTGGACTGGACTTTCCCTCTCAGTTTCCAGCTGGCCACTTGCTGATCTTATACCTTCTCAGGTTCCATAATCATGCAAGCCAATTCATTAGAATGCATTTCTCTCTCTCTCTCTGTACATCCTGTTCGTTCTTTTTCTCTGGAGAACCCTAATACAGCTTGTAATGAAAAAAACTGTAAAACTTAAATTAGCGAGAGGTCTATCTGTCTCACAGGAGAACTGCTCCAAGAGTAGGTAGTTCGAGGTCAACATGGCAGCCCGGTGAACCAAGACCCAGGCTCCCCCTATGCTCCTTTTTTGCCCTTGTGTGTGGCTTTGTTTTCATACTCACAAGAAGGCTGTTGCACGTCCAGGAGTTGCATCTGCATTCTAGGGTGGACGGAGAAGGAGGGGCAAAAGGCCAGAGGGGCTTATGGGGAACTTACTGTGACAGCACAGCTAATACCTCACTGGCCAGATTTATGCCATATGGACACCTCCGGCTTCTGAGATTCTGGGAGATAAAGCATTAGCTTAGCATATTACTGCCGCAAATAAATCTTGGGTTCTGCGATGAAGAAGAGGGGATGGATATGGGGCAGGACACTAGATACTGTCTACCAATTGTTAGGTAACCATGTCAAAACCAAAGGTAGATGTCAGTACTTCATTGGCTTTGGAGATTATGTGGATTCACAATCAATTATATTAAATATTTGATATAAGTTTCTCCAAGCCCAGTGCGTCAAAAATGATTTCCGCTACTGAGGCCGGCACAGTCCCATGTACTGAGCATCTACTCTGTGCCCGGCACACCACCACTTTCTGCACGTTACCTTTTTTGACTGTGTTGTCTCCGTTTTGCAAGTAGAGAAAATGAGCCTCAGAGATACTGTGCGTAAGGTGTCTAAAATTGCACTGTGAGCCGTTGAAGAATCAGATTAGAACTCAGGTTCTTCTTGCCCCGACAAAACCCTTAGTAAACTCTTGTTCTTACAAGAAAGAACATGTATGGGGCGTCTGGATGGCTCAGTCGGTTAAGCATCTGATTCTTGATTTCGGCTCAGGTCACGATCTCAGGGTCGAGGAATCGAGCCCCGTGTCTAGCTCCTCACTCAGCAGGGACCCTGCTGGTGATTTTCTTTCTCTGCCTCTACCCACCTCCCCGCCTCCCCCGCCTCTTTCTCTCTCTCTCAAATTGATCAATCAATCAATCTTTAAATAAAAAGTGAAAAAAAAGAAAGAACATGTAGTTTATTTGTGATAACATACATAATTTTAAATTGATGCTTAGCACAGTGTTTTGTAATTAGTGAGCTCTGTCCATGTCAGTTGAGTGTATCAAATTTTCTAGTTGCAGCTATTGAAATTGATACTCTTTTCACAGAATCCTCTTCAAGTTCCAGTCTAGAAGAGCCAGCTCACAGCTGAAGCCAGGCAATAATCTTACCAGTAAAATCAGTGTGTCTTCAGCTTTAAGGAGAGCCAACAAATATTTGTCGAACACCTATTCCGAACCAGGGCTCCCCGATAAGCCTCTCTTCCTTGTCTGTTATTTGTTCTGTGTGCTGCTTTCTGGATGAATGTCTCCTATTCTCTCTTCCAGTTCACACTCTCTTTTTATGTGATCCACTGCCCACTCTGTATGTTAAGCTTTAAATTTTGGTTATTGTATTTTTTATTTATCCAAATTCAATTTGGTCCTTCTTCCAATCTATCATAACAGTTTTTATAATTCCCGGTACTCTTCATTTATTTTCAAATTTCTCTTTTATTTCACTAGACAAAGAACAGTTGGGTTTTTTTTTATGATTTGTGTCTGATAATTGCAGTATCTGAAATACGTAGGTGCCTGTTATTTCTGTTGATTTCTCTCATGGTATATTAAATCGTATGTGCTTGTTATCCTTGTGCATCCTTAAACAACTCTGTCTATGTGTGTGTGTGTGTGTGTGTGTGTAGAGATGGGGGTGTTCCTGATGACTGAAAAAACTATTTTTTTAAAAGATGCTATTTATTTATTTATTTATTTATTTATTTATTTATTTATTTATTTATTTTAGAGAGAGAGAGAGAACATGAGCAGGCGGAGGGGCAGAGGGAAAAGGAGAGAGAATTTCAAGCAGACTCTGGGCTGACTGTGGAGCCTGACTCAGAGCTGGATCTCACAACTCAGGGATCATGACCTGAGCTGAAATCAAGAGTCAGAAGCTTAAATGATGGAGCCACGAAGGCGACCCTGAAAAGCTATTTTAAGTTAAAATCATTGTTTATATATTTTCGGATATTAGGTGCTACAAAATTGGGGCTATAAATACTTGAGAAAGTCTAGACATGATTTACATATACTCACAGACAATTATTTCTTTTTTCTCCTTCCGTTCTTTTCTTCTGCTCTGCTCAATGCCAACGTGCCTCTCCCTGAAAACTGTCGGGGCGGAAGGAGGTAGGTGGATAGATGGCTTGGTTATCCTTCCCTGAAGCCTGGCTCTTTGAGATCTCAGCACGATGCATATGCGAGGTGGTTCACTGGACACACAACTTGGAAAGGGCCCCGTGCTTTAGCTCTTATTTCCCTCATCCCACGAGGCCTTCAAAACCACAGATTGGCAAATGGCTTCAGAGCGAACGCAGCTTAGCTCTTCCATTTACCTTTCTTTAGCACTTATTTGGTGTTTCCTTTCTATTCTGTTAGCTCCTTGATGCTGTTAAAATAATTTAAAATGTTTAATGCCACCATTTCAGCCATTTTCCGTGGGAGAACTAGTCCAGATAACCTGGGCTGTCATTGTGACCTCATCACCTTTTAAAAGAATCATCTTTAATTAGTTTTTCCTTTTATAATCAGCAAAAAACAAAAAACCCTAAGACATTCAGGAATTTTTCTCTCCTTTATTTGACTTATGTCCTATTCTTTTTTTTTTTCTTTTTAAAAAATTTGAGATTATTTCTGACTTCTTGGGGTTCGTATTTTTCCTAACAGTATCATCAACTTGAGAGTGCTAAGGGGAAATGAGGTGAGCATATGGCAACTACCACAGTGAAATTTGGACTTTTGTCTATAGATGTGGGATTGCATACGTAATCACCGTGTCTCCATAAAATTGACCAAATTGCCTAATTTACTTAAGTTATTTAACATGTTTCCATAAAGAAACTGATCTGAGCTGGAGTAATCTGCTGGAGAAACCAGAGATATCATGAAGAAGTAAATGAGGAGGGGAAGTATGAGCCGCCCACTTCCTTAAGATGAATGCAATTCCAGATTATATCGATTTTGCAGGTTTTACAACTGACTTCCGTCACCTTGGCTTTTCATTAACCTTTAGCTGTATTTTTTCAGGCTTCATGAAATGCACTTAGGAACTCTGTTTTGTTATTATTGGAATGTTACATTAGATGTGTTATCCTCTGTTTAGTAAGTTTTTTAAGACTATGACTTTCTCTTTATTATAAATGTCTTTTTTGTTCTTTTAAAAAAATTCTCTGTGGCCCCGTTTAGACTTTTTATGTTTATTACTCATCTGACACATACTCATTTTACTATTTTTCTAAATGGAGATATTTTTGCTTTTATTTTCTCATCATTTGAGTAATACATCCCTATAAAAATGTGGAAAACCAAGCCCTTCTTTACTGACACCTTTCAGAGAGAACTTCTGTTCTCCTTCATTAGGAGTTTTGGTAAATACCATTCCAAACTTCTCTCTCTCTCTATGCACGTGCATGGAAGTTTGTGTGTGTCATATATGTGTTTATAACATACACACGTATGCATATACATGTGAAGTGTGTGTGTGTATATGCACACACACACACACATATTTCCATAAACCACACTATATGACTATATAAATAGATGATAAAAGTAAAACTTTATTTTACTAATCAAACATTTTTAGTAGTATCTGTCTCTTTAAGGGGTGGTAACATTTCTTTGTAGATTGGTTAACTTTTCTTTCTTTCTTTTATTTTTTTTTAGAGAGAGAGGGTGGACAGGGGCAGAGGGAGAGGGAGGGAGGGAATCCTAAGCAGGCTCCATGCCCTGCAGGGCCCAATGCAGGGCTCAGTCACAGGACCCTGAGATCATGACCTGAGCTGAAATCAAGAAGTCAGCCGTTTAACCGACTGAGCCACCCGGACGCCACAGATTGGCTGAATTTTGCTTAGCAAAACACATGAATAGGCCATTTATCAACAAAATGGTGGTCCCTGTACATACAGGTCCTTAGGTAGGAAACTGGAACAAAGAGAACTAAATTCTGCTCATGACAGAGGATGAATCTGAGAGCTTTCAGGAGCCAGCATGGAAAGAGATGGGGCCCTGGAGGAGAGAACGCTAGGCAACAAATTAATTACAGACAAACTAAAGGCCAGCGGCAGTGGCAGAGGGTTTAAAACAAACAAACAAAAAACCCCCAAAGCTGTGATGGCCCAAGTCCAATTGAGTCAATCTCTGAAGGTGCTGTGAGAACCCACTTCCCCACCACCGCCCCCCTCACTTTCTTCTAAACCATCTGGAGAGGAGCTCATATATTATCTTTGGTCTGAGGCACTTTGCGGTGTGAAGGCACTGGGGTTGTATCTAATGTGATGTGACATTCTCCAGAAAATCACAAGCAAGGAAGAGATTCAGGGCAACCGTGTAAGACAGAAATGGAGCCAGAATTGATGGGAAGGCCCATGAGCTGGGACTCAAACTCAGATCTCTGTTGTTGACCCTAGAGTCCCGAGTGTGGTGACCTCCCTCCTTCCCACACGCCACCCCCGCTGCTCTGACCCACCTGTTACCTGTAGTCCAGCACCAGTATTATTTTGCAGCCAATATTCCATCCCTGGCCATTTAGGGGTTTCTTTACTCCAATTATTACTGCATCTTTACTTCATACCTGTTCTAGAATTCTCCAATGCAGCTTTGACAGACTATCAGCAAATGCTCTCTCTTCCTTTTCACATCATATAAGGTAGGACATTTTGAGTCATTCTTTTTTTAAAAAGATTTTATTTATATATTTGAGAGAGAGAGTGTGTTGAGGGGAAGGGCAGAGGGAGAGGGAGAAGCAGACTCCCCCTGAGCAGGGAGCCCGATGTGGGGCTTGATCCCAGGACCCTGAGATCATAACCTGAGCTGAAGGCAGATGTTTAATCAACTAAGCCACCCAGGTGCCCCTTGAGTATTCTTATCATCATTCCAAAAGCAGTATTTGCAGGGAACATTTGGTTGGTGTTGGCCTCAAATGGTAGAAATGGAAGGTAATTTGGTTAATGTGCTGGATCCACACTAAGCCCTAAAAAATTGTAACTACTTTTTTTTACTCTGTATTCATCCAACAAGCTATTACCAAAAGCAGGGTTCAGATTCCCTGTTCCATCCTGCTCTGCTGGCTACCTACCCCTGACGACAGCCTGGGCGCTTGTTTTCTGCAGAGATTGAGCGTGACAAGTGGTTTATTGTGTCATCACTCTGCAGTGCAGCTCCCTCCAAACCACCCCCGTCCCTACACATAGAGACTCCAGTCTGCTTTTGTGGTATCTCACTTTTTAGGAAGGACAACAGACAATCGCGACATCTTTGCAAAAAGGCTTCCGATTGCCGAAGAGATGTTTTCATCTTCCTGGAAGAAAAAGAGACAAAGCAAGAACCAAGGAAAGTTTAAAAGCCATAACATTAGCAGCAGCAACAACAGCCTTAGTTAATATCCTCAGAGATTTTAGAAGGTATTGCATCCACAGTATGAGAACAAGAGGCTATTAAAAAAAGGGAAAAGCTCAGGAAGAGAAAGGCTGTTTGGAGATTCAATGCTGAAATGAAATGAAGACAGAAGCTGAAATTGAAATTTCATAGGAGAGTATAACAAAAAAGAAAGGAAAGGGCTAGCAGAGAAAAGATGACAAAAGTAGAGGATGATTGCAGGATGGCCAGGGTACAAGTCACAAAAATTTCAGAGAGTGAACAAGAGAAAAGAGAGGGAAGAAAAACATCAATTAATTAAAAAAAGCATCTGGAAGTGAAGGAGGTGAGTTCTAGAATTAAAGGGACCCATGAATCCCTGTTTAGGTTGAATAACATACCCCCAAAGAAGTTTATGTTCATCTGGAACTGTAGGATGTGCCCTCATTTGGAAATACAGTCATTAAAGATGTACTTAATTAAGGAGCGCTGGGTGGCACAGCTGGCTGAGCATCCAACTCTCAATTTTTTCTCAGGTTGTGATCTCAGTGTTATGAGATCGAGCCCCGCCTCGGGCTCCGGGTTCAGTGGGAGTCTGCTTGTGATCCTCTCTTTGTCTCCCTTTCCCCCTCTCCCCCCAAATAAATAAATAAATCTTTAAAAAAATGATGTAATTAGTTAAGCTAACATGCGGTCATACTTGTTTACAGTGGGTCCTAAATCCAGTGACTGGTGTTCTTATAAGAAGCCCACACGGAGATACAGAGGAGACAGAGAAGGCGGCCATGTGACCACAGACATAAGTTGGAGTGATTAAGTTGTAAGCCAAAGAACAGCAAGGATTTCTAGAAGTCAGTAGAAGCTAGAAGAGAGGCGTGGAACGGATTCTCCCTCAGAGCCTCCAGAAGGTTGGACCAAGCTTGTTGACACATTCATTTCATACTTCTAACCTCCAGAACCGTGAGAGGTGAAATTTCTGTTGCTTTAAGCCACCAACTTGCAGTATGTCATCCCGGCAGCCCAGGAGACTAATCCAAGTCCCCAGCCCTGGGGCTGGGATTGGACCATATAAAAGCACATCATCACTATGTTTCAGAACCCAAAGACTGAGGAGTGAGTACAGAAAGCTTCCAGAGGGGAAAAAAATAAGTCTTCTCTAGAGTGTCAGGAGTCGGGATGGCATTGGATTTCTTATCATTAGTAACACCGGAAACTAGATGCAATGGAGCAACAAAATTCTGAGTGAAAATGATTTTCTTTTTCTTTTTTTAAAGATTTATTTATTTTTTGTAGAGAGAGAGAGAGCACAAGCGGGAGGGACAGGAAGAAGGAGAGAAAATCTCAAGCAGACTCTGCCCTGAGCACAGAGCCTGGTGAGGGGCTTGAACTACCACCCCAAGATCATGACCCGAGCCAAAATCAAGAGTCGGATGCTTAACTGCACCACCCAGTCATCCCAGATAATGATTTTCGAGCTAAAACTCTACTCAGTTCCTCAAAGAAGAATAGACCGATGACGCTGTCATATTTGCAAGGCCTCAAAATATTTACTTTTAGGGCAGCCTTCTCCAGGAAGATTCTGGAGGCCGTGCTCTTATAAATAATTGGGTAAACAACAACAAAAGTAAACATGGAATTCAGGAGTACGCACACAAAAATAGCAGAATTACAGAGAAAAAGACCTAGAATGTCAACTGAATAGCGGGAGGTCCAGAATGGAGTAGAGTGGGTGGAAAGCTCTAGAAGAGAGGTGTTTGAGGGAGAAAAAATTGAAGCTGATGTGTTTGAGTAAATGGAAAATATTATTCATTGGAATGTGCAAGGGATGTTGAAGCATTTGGGAAATATTAACAACTTGTGCTTAGAGAACTTTCCAACACCGAGGGAAAATGGTTTGTTTTGGAATCACTGAGAGCCAGTACCATGATATAAAATCCAGTATTTTTGACTTTGAGTGACCTAGGAGATTTTCCATCATGATTTTTAGGACAGGTATTTTTTTGTTTTCTTACTGCTATTAACAATTAAGAAACTAACCCCACATGGGACGGGACTCGACACACCAATAGAGACTAGGGCTCCCAGATTTAGCAATAACAAGCAAGCAAGCAACCAACCAACCAACCAACCAACCAACAAACAAATTAGGTAAACCAGTTACATTTAAATTTCAGAAAAATACCTTTTTTTTTTTTTGCTCTATGTCTCAAATACTTCATGGGACATACTTATATCAAAATATTGTTCATTCTTTATCTGAAACTCACATTTAATTGGGTGTTCTGTATTTTATGTGGGAACCCTAATAGAGGCTCAGTAGATGATTGTTAGACCTCTTTCTTTTCTTAATAACCCTTCATGATCTGTCATCCAAGAATTATCAAAACCTGCTTGCAATCTATCTCTATTTTCAAACTCTATCAGTTTTGGGGATTAATGAGTTCCATAAGGTGACTAATGACCTTCGACTCCAGGAGAACAGGTCTATCTGTGCTTCTCTGGCATGAATCTATCTGTACCGTGATGATGGCTCAACTAATGACTTGGGTGCAAACGCTTAAGGACAAACCCAGGTACATCGTGGTAAACAAATCTGACTGCATTTATAAAACTTTTGGTGAGTGGACAAAGGATATGTGAAATGGAATGTCATATCTGAACAAGACGGTATATACTTGGTAGAAGGTGACGACCTTGTCTAAAGATTGTCAAACATAAAGTTGCTCTTGTCCTCCCTTTGAACTCAAGCTCAACAGCCTGTCACCAATCAAGCTTTTATCCTATGTCAGCCCATTTTTTTTTGTTAGAATTGTTCCCTGGGACCTCTTTCACCTTTAATATAATTGCAGAGTTATTCATTCTTCTTCATTGGCAATTAGCTGGTCAGGGTTGGTATGCACAGTTTTCAAATCCTTTCCAGAATTCAACTCTTCAAACAGCCTGGAGAAATCAAAAAAGCCATAAAGTGGTCAATGGCATGACTCTGTTTTTCAATTATTTCCAGCACGGGAAAGATTCTATCTGAAATGGACTTAGGGGTATTAAATCTCTCACTTTATAATATGGTGTTTTCTGGTTATCAAAGAACTTTTCCTGCGACTAGATGTATCCTAGTACAATTACTTCCCTGGCTTATGCTGCTCTTTTCCCTCCTTCTTCTCATTTTTAAAAGGCAGAATCATTTTCTCATCATAATTCCCACCTCTTTGATTTTCCATATCTATCCAAAACGTCAGTAAGCTTCTCTGTCCCAAGATTATTGGCTTCTAAAAGTTTTGTAACTTCAGCAACTTTGCTCTTTTCATTTTTTTTCAGTGTATTCTGTTTTAGCCACTTTATTCATCTTCTCATAGTTCACCCCAAACAATAAGATCCAAAATGGTCTGTGCTTGTGTATATGTGTGTGCATGTGAGCGTGTGTGTGTGTCTTTCTAATGAATTTGTCAGAGGAGGACAAAGATACTGGAGTAAGTTGTTGAGTTTTGTTTAAAGATTCTAAAATAGTGGGGCAACCGGCTGACTCAGTGGATAGAGCTTGTGACTCTTGATCTCGGGATTGTGAGTTCGAGCCCCACGTTGGGTATGGGATTAGTTAAAAAGATAAAATAAAATCTTAAAAAAAATAAAGATGCTAAAATATTACTTTGGGTAGATCTGATAGACTGTGAGATGTTTTGAAAAGTGAACAAGCTAGAGAATATAAATATAGACACTGCAATATTGTGTGGAAGGAGCCAGACAGACCCAAACCTGAACCTAGCTCGATGCTTTTCTATTGGTATAATCAACACCATTGACTTGAGCTCTTCTAATCCCCACGTCCCCCAACTGTCCAATCGTGGCATTGGAATCTACTAGGTAGATTGCACTCAAATGAGTTGAGGGTAAGGAGCACATGGTAACATCGTCCACAGACTTGCCACACAATACAATGTAGCCATTTAGAAAGCACTTCCACACAAAATACCATATTTTTTTTGGTCAACCCCATGCCCAGCACCCAAACTTAGGGTTTTGGCAGAAAATATCTCAGCCTTAGCATCAATGCATTGCTTCCTGCCTCAGGACTTGTAACTAGACAAACGTGGCTTCACGTTCAGGAATTCTGATTCTTTTTGTTCTTTTTACCTGCTGCATCACCTCATGACTTCAACTGTAAACAGGTTTTTTAAAAAAAAATCATCTGCTTTCTCCTAATTAATTTAAAAAGTCTTCTGCATTGTGCTTTCATTTCACCGCCTGAGAAGGTCCTACTTTTTGTAAAGTCTGTATTTCTGTTAGTTTTTGAGAACTTTTCCACTCTGGAGTGCATCTGGGGTCTCTCTGGCCCCACAAATAAATGGAAAATAGTTACAAAAAACATCAAACTTGAAAGTAATTTAAGAAATGATCCATTCAATGTTAAATGTTGATGTGTATGATATCTGTGGTTTGGCGTTGTGGGAACGTTTGTGGCCACCTGCCGAGGGTGATAAGCGGCGTCGTGAATTAGCTGGGGTGGACACAGTGGGCAGCGCGGTCATGCAGAGAGCGAAGTTAGGTCAGAAGTATGCAGGGCAGTAAGAGGATACTCGGTTGCGTCACAAGGGGGTTTTATTGCCTGGTGCCCTTTAAGAGCTTTCATTAAGATGAAGTCAGGTGTCTCTTCTCTGCCCCTGAGAGATCACAGAAATGAGGTTGAGAGCTTCCAGTGTTCAGGTGGGCATTTGCCCAGGAGCTCATCTGCCATTTTCATATCTCTGACATAGACGCAGGCAAACTATGGTAATTCTTCTCAGGTACCACGTAAGTACCCCACTCTGGATGGATTTAACCTGCTAAGTGAGGACAACAACCACACGTTATAGGTCCTTCTCCATGGGGGAATCCACTTGACGGTGGCAGAACCTGTTGGTTTGCCTAAGAAAGACGTTAGACATTTCTTCTTTCTAAAAACAGAGCCCAGATTTTACCTGGGCAGTAATGTGTTTAGGTCTGCGAGTGAATCAGGATTGGTGTATGCAATGCCTTTGCCGCCGCCCCTTCTGCGGATAGCCATGGACACAGGTCTAGACGGGTGTAAATCCAAGTCCGCGGGGCATCTTAGGAAGTAGAGCTGGCCATACCTCCTTCTCCCTTCCTGAACTGTGGCCCCGAGGCCAGAAGCTACAACACTCATCTTGTAACGATGGGGCCACAAGCACAAAGCCAAAAGGTGACTGTCATAATCAAAGCTAGCAATTATCTACCGTCATACTTGTTTAAGCCACAGAGAATTGGGTTTTCTATTTAAGCTAAAAGCACTCTTGACGGTCCCATTTGGTTATTGCCAGTGGGGTACGTTTTGAGCCTTCTTTTGTCTTTCTTTCCTCACCTAATTCTAATTTTCTAATGCCTGTTTCAGATTAATCTTCAAAACTCTTATGCTTCCTCTGGGTTATTGCTGAAGCGTCTCATGGAAGAAAAGAAGCTACTGGATTTGGAAAGCTTGAATGTGATTATCATCTGTTTCAGGGGCATGAGCATTCGTGAGTATTTAAATCTTAAAATCTCAGTTTCTTTATCTCTAAGGTGAGGATGATAGTAACAATCATTAATAATAATGATAATGGTAATAATAGCTAACAGGTATGGCCCATTTACAGAATGCCAGGCACTGATTTAAAGAAATTTACTCGCATCATCTTAGTCTTCTCAACATGACTACAGTACAGATTTTTTGAAAGTTTCTAGTATATAGATGAGAAAGGTAAATTTATAAAAGTTAAGTGACTTGTCTAAAGTTATGGGACTTTGAACTCACCTCTTTCAGATATTTACTCAGTGTCAGGGTTTGCTAGACTCCAAAGAGGTCCCCAGGGATCTGGTCTCTGGAGAGTCACTCCTTTGTGAGTGACCTCCCACAATGTTTCAGGTTGAATCCGTGAGACCAGGAACATACAGGAGAAGGAGCATGTCATTCCTTCATTAGGTTCTAAAAACTTTGGCTTTCATTTTGGGTTCTCTCTCTCTTTCATCCTTTGCTCTGGGGGAAGCTAACTGCCATGTTGTGAAGGGCTCTCAGAAGCACACAGAGAAGTCACTATAGCAAGGAACTGATGCCTGCCAACAAGGGTGGTAGCAAGTTCTCCAGTCCAGGCGAGGCTCACAGGCCTGCGGCCCCAGTGAACAGCTCGATTGCAACCTCACAACAGACCCTGAGTTAAACCCACCCAACTAAGCTTCTCTCAAGGGCCTAACATGCAGAAAACAAGTTTGTTGTTTTAAGATGCAAAGTGTGGGGGTAATCTTTGATGGAGCAAGAGACAACCAACACGGTCACCTTCTCAGAAAGTCTTTCCCTGACAACCCTACTTAAACCAGACTCTCCTCCCCTGCCATCATAGAACCCCCCAGCCCCCTCATATGGTTTTCTTCTTAGCCCTAAGTTCCACCTAAGGGCTTTGAGGACAGGGCTTTGTTATGTGTTTGATTTAATGCTACATCCTTATCACCCAGAGCAGTTCATGGCACATAGTAGGAGAAATCAGTGTTTGTGGAATGAAGGAATGAGTGTCCTGCTCCAGAATCTTCACTCTTAACAGTCTTGCTTCATCCCCTACCTGTCTCATATGCAAAATACTATATGAAAATATTTACTGCAGTGTCTGGCTTTTGTTTTTGAATCCAAATGAACTTTTGCAGGAGAATACCAGTTTTAAGGCATATTTCTGTCAGTGCTTACCCCTAGTATATATGTCTTCTCAGTCTTGAAATCAATACAATGGAAGGCATTTTAGGTGGAATGTCTATTCCAGTGAGTAGATCTGAATTCCATTTCCAACTCTGCCTCTAATTTACTTCTAACTGTGAAGAACACAATCTCTTCCTTTTTATTTTTTCTCAACACTTAAATTTCCTCTTTATTCAAAACATGTCATCTTATTCCACTTGGAGTTGTCTTCTAGAAAAAACAAACTCCTTGCAGAGTTTTCTAAAAATTGTGTTTATTTCATCTTCGTTTATATTGTTAAGTTGTGCTTAATAACACGTTGATGATGATCTTAGGGGAAAATAGAAGCCAGAAGGGTTGTAATTGCTTGGTCTTATCATCAGGGCCATGAGTTAAAGGAGCCTGAAAGTAGGTACTTGGAAGTTTACCAAGTTCATTTCAAGGCCTCGCATTGATCACCACAGTAGAATCTGTGAAAGAGTCAAGGCCAGAAGCATCTACCCAAGGCTTTGACCTGGAATAACTGCTAACCTAGTGAGGTTTTTATATTCGAGGGATGATCTCACTCAACAGTCTTTTCCGTGCAAGAGAGTGGAGTAGAGCGTGGTGTGATGGTGGCGTTCTCCCCATAAGAGCAGTCGGGGAGAGAATGATTTAAAACATACTTCTTGGCTTCTCACTACTAGCTATGCTTTGTCATCTATTCTTCATTCTAACAAGTTTTCGTAACATTTGGGTCATTCCCTGCTTTTGCTAATATTCAGTGCTTCTGTTTTAAATAGTTGCACCCGTCATGTCTCTGAAAGTAACTTTTGTCCAGATGTTGTGTTCGGGGCCATCTGGCATCTTTCACCATTTACCTCACAGTCTGTATCCCCATTCTCTCTCTCTCTTTCCCCTTCTCACTTGGAAACTTAGGATGTCTTGATTGCTAACAAGAACATCTCAATTCAAGCTTTTTCAGAAAATATGATGAATTCACTGGCTGACATAAGTGAAAACCTGGAGATAGAGCTTCAGATGTGGTTTGATCCAGAATTTTCTGATGTTACCAGATACCTCGATATTCTTCCCTGGGATTTGTTTGATTCTACTCTCTCCTGTGTGTCTAATGTTTGTTTCCTTATGGTTGCCAAAATTGCTACTGTCATTCCTGCGTCCAGAGGGAGAACATGCACCTGTTTTCCTGGATTCTGAGCCAAAACATGAGGATCTGGAATAGTTTAGGTCACGTGCTACTGGTTGACCTCTACTGTCCATTCTCCCCTTCTTTACTAGTAATAGAATCTTAGCTAGGCACATATATGCCTGAAAAAACATGATATTTTCCATTTCCGTTCTGCCACTAATGTGACCCTGTAACTGAGTTCTAGCCAATGAAATGTAGGTGAAAGCATTGTGTGCAATTTTGGCATTTTGTCCTAAGCTAAAGAAGAGGCAACACGGGTGCTTTCCTTGTTGTAAGCAGTCTTGGGACCATGCAGACCAGAACAGAACTCCAGAAATAGAAGAACAAGACAGAAGGAACTCAGGCCCCTGATGCCTACACAGAGCAGAGTCCTTACATCAGCTTGAATTTAATGTGAGAGAGAAATAACCTTTGATCTTATTTAAGTCACTGTTAATTTTGGGTCTCTGTCCCATTCATAGCCATGTTCTTTTTTAAACACCTACTTACTCCTGAACCAATCACTGACTTGGAGGAACGTGTGGGTTGGCTCAGCTGAGCTCACACGTTCCGTATTAGAGTGTGGGGTGCACTCAGCTTCCCAGCACCACGTGGGTCTTCCCATGCAAGTGGAAGCCTGGTGAGAAACAAGAGGGAGGAAGTAGGGGAAACTTCCACCCGTTGTTCTTTAAGCTTTATTTTCCTTTTTCTCTATCTTGCTTACTCTGGTTTTAGATCCCTTGGCCCCCACCTTGCTTCCAGCTCAAGGATTGTTGTTGGCTTTGGGTAGCCCAAAGAGATAAACAACAACAACGAGGAGGTTGCCGCAACATCTTAGAAAGTAGCAGCCCTCGGACGATGATTTGGAGGCTGCCGTGAAGGGCAAGCGGTCCCTGCGGATGGAGGAGAGCAGGAGGAGCTGCGTGCCTTTTTCTGACTTCGGTTTTTTGTGAGTAGAGGCTGTGTCCTCATCACAGAGGACATGCTCAACACATGTTTGTCAGTGAGTGTGTTTAATCACTGTGGTACTGAGAATTAAATGCACTCTGCAGTGAGTCCTGCAGGTGCCATTCACAACAACAAAACAAAACAAAAACGAAAAACATACCGAAAAATAGGGGCAAGGAATGGCTTGCAAAAATATGGAAATAACTCTTCTGAGAAGAGAATACATTTCCCCAGTGGCACAAAGTGTAAGTTTCGGGACGCGTGACTAACAGCACATGGTTATATTTAATACATTTATGGAGAGAAATCAGAAGTAAGGATAGAAAAATCTTAGACATTCTCCAAGTTTACCTGCTTCCATTCACTTTCATGGTTTGCCTATTCATCTATAATTCAGAGATGGGGTATTTAATATGCTGAGAATTTGTTTTAAATACATGTTCCAGGGGCGCCTGGCTGGCTCAGTCTGGAGAGCTTGCGACTCTTGATCTCGGGGTTGTGAGTTTGAGCCCCACGTTGGGTGTAGAGATTATTTAAAAAATATATAAAATTTTGGGGCGCCTGGGTGGCTCATTTGGTTAGGCGTCTGCTTTCAGTCAGGTCAGGATCCCAGAGTCCTGGGGTCAAGCTCTGCGTTGGGCTCCCTGCTCAGAGGGGAGCCTGCTTCTGCACCCCCCACCTCGGGCTCGTGCTCTCTCTTTCTCTCAAATAAATAAATACAATCTTAAGAAAAAAAATAGAACCTTTAACAAAAAATGAGTACATATTCCAAAGCAGGGTGTGTGAGAGTGGTGAGCTGGAAGGCAGCTCACTTTTCCACTTGTCTACCGACATCCTAAAGAGACCCGTTTCACAGAGCGAAGTCAGTTGCCACCAGATAGCATTGCTTACCCTTATGCTTTTCCTCGGGCAGAAAATAAGGTGTTTTTGTATTTCAAAGGACATTGCTTCTAGATTTAGAGTATAAGATCTGTCTTTAATGGAGTTAAAATCTGTACTAAAAATACATGAATGACAGTGGAGGAGGTCCCCAGAAGTACACTATCAAGAAGGATGGAGCAAAAGCAATATTGCAGAAAAACTACCAGTGGATAATGAGGAAATTGCTAGGAAGGTGTTATGTTTATATTTGCATAAGAGCTCCAGCTATGTGCATTGTTTCAACTAAATATTTCATAATATGTCACCTTAGGCTGTATCACACATCAGTCAAAGCTTGGAGCTTTTGCTCAGCGTCTCCCTTTCCATTGTTGTGTGAACAATGTGCTTCAAACACTTGTCTAAACAAGGTTTATTGCTGCTGGGGTGGCAGCAATGACTGCTGGGATATCATACTAGCACAGGGGAAAGAATTTAGCAGCTGAATGGTTCCACTGCATATAAATGCCTGGCCTGGATTAAACATTTCCTGCGTTTGCATTGACGTGGAGTGCTGTCAAGTATATTTGCCTGAGTTATTAATCTGTGCGTATGGGTTCCACACGTCTGTGATGACTTGTTGAGGTTGCACGGTGAAAGTGATAGCTTTGTTTGGACTGAGCGGACAGCCACATGTATACGGCTCTCAGCTCTGGTGTGTTTTTTTTTGTTTGTTTGTTTGTTTTTTATAGAATAGAGGGAACAACTTCCGTTTGGTTAGATGGCCTATGGGGAACCAAGTTCACTCTCAGNGTTTTTTTTTTTTTTTTATAGAATAGAGGGAACAACTTCCGATTTTGGTTAGATGGCCTATGGGGAACCAAGTTCACTCTCAGTGTTCCCAGAAAATCAAATAGAGCTTTTACTTTTTGGAGTGAGTCTGTGCCAAGCACATAACAAGACCACTTAAGCAATTAACTCCTCTGTTCTGAGCCTGCCCAGGGAATCATGTGGGAATGTTCGGCTCTAAATCACATGAAGAGTGTTCGCTATCTCCTTGGCGGTGATTGAGAGGCTGGTGCTCAACCACGATCTGGGGGACCAGGGGTGGTCATTAATGGATAGCCTAACACTTTAGGAGGAAGTGGGGCAAATTGAGGGGGAGCTGGGTCACAGATTTCATCAGTCTAGGAAGCTCAAAATATTTTAAAAGACTATGGGCATGAGCGACAGGCTGTGATTTATAATGGAACTGAAATTAATATTTGAGGGGCCCTTAAGTCGGGCGAAGGAAGGTCTTGACTTTGATGCAGGGAATTGGCACCTGGAATAGTCGCTGCTGGCTGAGTTATATCTGGTCCCAAGTGAGTTAGTACTGCAGGAAAACAATTCTCTGAAATTGGTGCAAGACACAGCGCTGTCTTTTCTGAAGACTTTGTTGGTGATGGCAGGTAGGGACCCTGCCAGGGTAGGGTCATCAGGGTCATGGTCCTCTAAAGCTAGAGTTTCTAAATTCCTTTGATCTTCAGGACCTGCCCCCCGCCCCCCCCGCCGAGCTTTAAGTATGGTGTTTCTTGGTCTACCACGAGTTGCTGAATGGGAGACTTGGTTGAGGCTNCGCCCCCCCCCGCAGAGCTTTAAGTATGGTGTTTCTTGGTCTACCACGAGTTGCTGAATGGGAGACTTGGTTGAGGCTTCTGAGATNGCCCCCCCCGCCGAGCTTTAAGTATGGTGTTTCTTGGTCTACCACGAGTTGCTGAATGGGAGACTTGGTTGAGGCTTCTGAGATAACGTCTTTGAAAAAAATCCCTGCAGGACGTCTTGAGGATGAAACAGGCTGAAGAAGCTACCTTGAGCAGTACCGCAGAGTGGTAAAGCCTGGGGACTTGGAGTCAGCCCAGAGACGGTTAACCCCCCCTCCCCCACTTTGCTGCTTCTCAGTTGCGTGAGCCTAGACTAGTAACTTCTCTAGTACTTCAGTGCTGTCGTCTGTTAGATGGTGGTAATAATAGTACCTCTTCAGTGTGCTGTGAGTGAGGATTAACTTGGGAAGAGCTCAGCATAATGTCTGGCATGAATTAGTACTCGACATATTCCTGTTAGCAACTAGGGCAATGCTAGTCTCTAAGAGCCAAATCTTTTCACACCTCCCCATCCATCAAAGCCCAGAACAATGATAGTAATGATAATAGCTACAGCTAAAACTCATTGAGTATTTGCTGTCTACCAAAAAACACAGAAGTTCTTTCCAATAATTACCCCATCACATTGTCATAACTGCTCCCTAACGTGGCAGTACTATTGTCTCTTTTGTTTAAAAGAGGTGTCTGATACTCAGAAAAGTGAAGTCCTATGGCCAGTGTCCAATATTTTAGAGCTGGTGAGAGACAGTGCTGGGATTGGAACCCTGGATCATCTGACATGCAAGCTCTCATAGCTAACAAGTGCGACCTTCCTTCTCTTCTGTACCTGCCCTGAATCTCTCCTTTAGAAGAAGAATTTCTAGCTTTTAAAGACACATGTTTCCTCAGTACTTTTCACTGTCTTCTGTGTCTCTGCACTAGCCATAAAGATTTTAGTAAGCCTCATGCCTGTGTGGTATTGAATGGTTTTCAAATATCAAGCATCTCCTTCTTCTCTGCTGAGAATCTCTGTCCTTGAACACGGCTTGTCTGTTCCACAGCACTGTGCCCTTGGATAAACTGAGTACTCTTCTTCTTTCTTCTGTACAAACACAGTGAGTATTTTAAGGACAACGAGGGTGTTTTATGGTTCTCCTTTGGCCTCCCTCAGGGTCTAGCCCAAAGCTGGTAAAATAAGATATCCTGGACAAATGTCTACAATCTTTTATTGAAAACAAACTGACCAAGTTTGGGTTCATTTAGAATTGTCTCTCTGGAATTTCTTTATTTGGAGTTTAGACTGTATTCTCTGCTCTGGAACACTTACATTTTCTTATTCTCACCTCTACGTCCATGGTCTTTGTTGCAAAGCCTTAAAAAGACCCCAAAGAGGGGCACCTGGGTGGATCAGTTGGTTAAGTGTCTGCCTTCAGCTCAGGTCATGATCTCAGGGTCCTGGGATTGAGCCCCACATCTCTGCTCAGTGGGGAGCCTGCTTCTCCCTCTCCCTCTGCCTGCCACCCCCTCTGCTCATGCTCTCTCTTTCCTTCTGTGTCAAATAAATAAAATCTTAAAAAAGACCCACAAGAGTTGAAATCAAGATCTTGAAGAGATACCTGCACTCCCGCATTTATTACAACATTATGCACAATAGTCAAAAGTGGAAACAAGCTGAGCGCTCATCATGGATGAATTGATAAAGAAACTGTGGTATATACACACAATGGAATGTTATTCAGCCTTTAAAAAAAGGAAATTCTGCCATATGTGACAGATGACTTGGAAGACATTTTACTAGGTGAAATCAGTCACAGAAGGACAAACACTACGCCATTCCTCTTTTGTGAGGAATCTAAACTAGTCAATCATATAGAAGAGCAGAATGGTGGTTTCCAGGGCCGAGGGAAGGGGAAATGGGGAGTTGCTGGCCGGTAGGTACAAGCATTCAGTCAAGCAAGATGAGTAAGTTCTAGAGAAATGTCGTACAACATTGTNGGAAATGGGGAGTTGCTGGCCGGTAGGTACAAGCATTCAGTCAAGCAAGATGAGTAAGTTCTAGAGAAATGTACAACATTGCGTCTGCAGTTAATCATACTGTATGACGCACTTACAAATTTAAGAGGGTAGATCTCATGTTTAGTGTTCTTACCACAGTTAAAAAAAAAAGGTGGGGGGATGCTCAAATACGATTGGGTAGAGACTGCTTTATNACTGTATGACGCACTTACAAATTTAAGAGGGTAGATCTCATGTTTAGTGTTCTTACCACAGTTAAAAAAAAAGGTGGGGGGATGCTCAAATACGATTGGGTAGAGACTGCTTTACCTGGCTCGTTTGATCTTCCTCTCACTTCCCTTAGCCTCTCCTGAAGAGCACCCCTATTGCCCTGACATCAGCCTCCTCTCTTGCAGGTCAACATTTCTGATCCCTTTCGTGTCCAGGAAGTAGCCAGATCGGCCTTCTTTACAGTCTCAAAGTGCTCTGTATTTTCCTTCTTAGCACTCATCACAGCTTTTCAAAGCATATTTATCTGTGTATTTCCTTGACTAATGTGTCTCTCCACCCCCGGACTGTAGAGTCCATGTCTGTTTTGCACATTACATTATCGCCAGTACCTAGCAGAGCTCCTGGCACTCAATAAATATTTGCTGAATGAATGGGTGGATTTATTGTTCTCGTATTTGTGGAGGACAAGCGTGGGGAGAAATACAACTCAAAAGGACTCAGTCATGAAGAGGGAATTAGTGACTCACAAAATTGAAAATCCGGGTGCAGCTTCGGGAATGGATGCGAGAATGACTGCGTCCAAATCTCAAGCGGTGTGGCTCAACATCTGCTTTTCTCCCTCTCTCAGCTCTGCCTCTGTCCGTTTCACGTGTAGGCCATCTATTATGTTATGGGGAACAGACTGCCCTGAGTTGTGGACGGTATCCTCACCAGTGAGTCATCTCTATGTAGAAAAGCTACTTGTTCTCAATTCTTCCATCAGAAGTCCCAGACTTGAGTATTACTGGCCCAACTTGGTTAACATGCCCATGTCCTGCACCAATCACTGCTGCCAGGAGGGAGGATTGTTTGAGTTGTCCAGGCTTTGGTCATGCCATCCCAGGATCAGGGGAGATGGTGGGCAGCCCCACTGGCACGATGTAGTCTAAGAGTGGAGGAGGTGTTGTCCCTCCTGCCAGAACCCAGATGCTGCTTCTGGAAAGAAGATGAAAGGGTGCTGGACAGGCAAAAGGAATATTTTTTCCCACTGGGTTGCCAATAGAGCTCTAAGTTTGATAGTTACCAGCTGCGATTTACAATAATGAAGGAGAGCATCCTGAAGGTATTGTGGTATTAGGAAGGACAGTGCAGCGTGGATCAGGGCTTGACCAACACAGGACTCTGTAGCATCTTGCTCCCTTAAGCATGAGTGAATTGGATTCCTTCCCTGATACCAGCACATTTCACACAGCAGGATTCTATGTGTCCTCCTAGCTGTGTTTGTGCTATGTTATCCCAGGAACCCCAAGAAGCGTCCAAGTGATGGGAGGTGGCCCAGCCTTATACGTATAGGATTTAACTTCCTGGTCAAATTCTTTTGGATAGTATCTATAACGCGGAATTGGTGCAGTATTCATTCATGTTCCTAATACCAACAGCTTTTTTTTCTGGAGAATTAGCCCTCCTCTGTTGGATGTGGGCTTCCACGTATCACTGTCCTGTTACAGAAATTGGGGGTGGGGGAGGTGTTGGGAAGGAAAGCATCTCCCACCTCCACCTGCTCTCCAGAAGAGTCAGGAGTTGGAGGTGTGGCTTGAGCTCAGCCAATCGGACACTTTTTCCTGGGACTTTATTCTTGAAGTAGGGTTAGAAGCATAAAGAAAGTGTTTGATGAGATTTTCGTGGCCGTTGGTGGCAGCATTAAGAGTGGTGTCAGACTCTTTCTGAAGAGAGTTGCTGTGCTCCCTGCTCCCAGCACATCCGCTCTCGGAACCCTTGCCATTCCTAAGCCTCCCTTTCCAGCCCCCCATTCATCCTGAGCCATTTACATCCTCAATTAACCCTTCTCGTTGAAGGGGGTTGCAGTTACTTTATCTTGCCTGTAGGCAGGAACCCAAACTGATGCCTTCGTTCTTTTTTTTTTTTTTTTTTTTTTTTTTTTTTTTTTTTTTTTTTTTTTTTTTTTTTTNTATTTTACAGGTAAGGAATTCTAATTCCAAATTCATCCACTTTGTAGAGGAGCTTTCACCCTCAGGTAAAGCCCCACAGGGCCAGGAGTCCTGCTTCCATAGCCCTTGAGCTGTAGGATTTTCACCAAGTTGTTCAATTTCCATTTCAGTTTCTTTGCCTATGAAATGGGAATGGGGAGATCTTCTGCTCTCAGGGAAGTTCTGAGCGCCAGTGAGAGCGTATGGCAGAGCTCTGACATGCAAACCTGCCTCCTAAATGATCAATGTGCCATAAAATCGTGTGGATCATCCATGAGGGGTCGACTTTGATTTAGTTCCTCAGTGTTGCAGCTTTATTCTGCCTCCACTTAGCACGTGCTCATTCCCAACATTGGGATTCACGTGTGTCTTGGAGATATTTATGAAGTGCCCACTCTGTGCCAGGCCCTGGTTTCTAATCAGCATCTTTATAAGGAATTTATCATTCGTGTGTGTGTCTGTCATCTTCTTCCAATTCTACCGAACTCACTACTCAGATCTCTATGCCTCCAGGAGAAAATCATTGACTACTTTCCAGGTGTCTTGACTCCTTTGCCAAGAGTCATTTTTTTTTTCTTCCTGAGAGAAAGAACTGATGAAACAAGGGCAAAAGGAAGCAGCCCTTCTTTCTTGGAGTGCCCTTCCTTTTACCCGGAGAGAAAATTTCAACCACGTAAGTGGCTTTCTTGGTGCCATATTATCCCTAGCAGCTTCTCAAGTTGTCCGCGCCGGTGGGGGTTTGGGGGGAAGAGGCCATGATTAACAAGCGTTAAGACTTTGATGTCAGTAAGAATTGGCAGAACCAGCAAAGGGGCAGATGATCATTTCAAACACCAGTCCTAGCTCGCACTGCTTTTTGGGAAAAGAAGAAAAGAAAAACCATATAACGATACTGTAAACACTCTGGTAGATAGAAAAAGGCACAATATATTAAGAACTATCCTCAACTAATGAAATATGTTTTCCAACCATCAGCAAAAAGGCAAAAAGGTGAGGTCTTCAGTTTGGTAAATGAACACAGTGCGCATGTCCTGAAATCAAATTCATTTGACACACATTGAAACATTGCGTGATGAGCAGTGCAGAATTTCAGAAGATGGTTGCCATTAACAATAATGACTAGGAAAGCTTGGCAAGTAGGGTTTATCTGGAATGTGCTAAGAATCCCTTACTCTTGTAGGAGCCTGAGTAGACCCTTCTTTTCCCAAAAGTAAAATCAGTTTTGCTGGGAATGTATTTGTCAGCCTCAATAGAGCTATGAAATTGTACTATCTCCCAGTGCTAATATCCAGCTAATTCCTCTGATTTTGGGGTGAGAGCTGGGGCGAAGAGCCATTTTTAATGTCAACTATTTATAATTCTTAAAAGAACACAAAAAAAGGGAAAGTTTCCTTGCCACATAATTATTCATGGTGATTCAACATTTCTGGAGTGCCAACTCTTCCACGCACACATAGGAATGAGTACAAAAGCTCATATCAAGAGGGGCCTTTTGCCTTTGTTCCAAAAATCTGATCGTTCTATGAGAGGTGGACAAGTCTCCCTCTGCTTGACTAGCTTCTGTTTACCACTTAAAAGCAAACTTTCACAAAATGTGATGCACTGAAATGTGAATTCACAAATTTAGGAACTGAAAGGGACCTTGGAAATCATCAAATTTAGCCCCTCCCTACCCCCCCTTGTTTCCCCAGAAACTATAAGCTAAGGGACCTGAGTACAGAGATCATGACAAATGTCATGCTGGAACCCAAGACTTTCAGAATTTCAACCCCCCATATTGTTTCTCCATTAATAAAAACAAAAACTAACAGAACCATTTGGAAATATAGCACAGTTTCCATACCAGGCTACAGTGGCTCTATCAATCTTTGAGGCAAGGTCTTTATATCTCCTTTATTATGAAGTATATTGTTTATTTAAATAGACTACTTTCTAAAGTAACGTGGAGTGGAGGAAGGGACAAGCAAATGCCATTTTCCATAAAGCGTCTCCTGTGAGAACAAACAGAGAAGAGAAGCCTGGAGAGTGTGAGAGAGTCAGCTTCCTGAGAGAGGCTCAGTGGGCTTGATGACCTTGATGTTCATGCTGTAGTTGTTATGGCAACAGGAAAGTGAAATTATGGTTGCTAAGGGACAATGAACCGAAGCAATCTCCATCACTTACTGGTCACTCCACTCTGGAGCTCAGAAATTCACCCAGAGCAAGGATGAGTCAGCAAAACAAATTTTTAAAGATTGAGCTAAAATCGGGTTGTATTCAGTAGTATTTGTTCTCAAAGAAAGTCCCAAGATTTTGTAATGTTTGAGGTGATGGTTTTAAAAGCCTTAAGTGACTTAAATGTGGTAAAATCTTCAAATGGAAGGAGGAAGGCTTGGGACACCATGTCTGCAAACCTCCCCATGCACAAAGGCGCTATTTCATTTACAAACAGATGATCTTTGAAACAGGTAATATATTCACAGTGTAAATCTTAGTTTCAAGAAAGATCAACCTAACTAACAATGAGAAAGCTCAGGCAGTCCATGAAAATAACTAAGGAATCATTAAGTAGAATGTTTCTTTTTATCACCTGGGAGAACTTGCAGTGACTTCAATGTCCATATTCCTGAGCGGTGATTCTGCCCGTCCTCACCTCTGCCAGAATCCAGTGTGCCCAGGACACTTGGTTGACCAAACAGAGTTGGGAAAAACATGGATACCAGCTGACAACAGGAGAATCAAATGTCCTTGTGTTTCAGTGCTCAGGGTAGAGACCACAGGCCTCTGTCATGTGGAGATATTCTCTCTCCATCCTGCACACAGTAAGCACTCAATACGTGTTTAGTAACTGGTGGTGGCTGATAGGAAGGGGCAGACTACGTACAGCCTGTGCGTGGGCATCGTTGAGCATCGGCTGTGTTCTGAGATATGCCAACAATGGTTCCTGTCCTTTAACACTTCCTCTGGGACTGTCCCCTCCTGCCTTTTCTTCTTTCCCTCCTCAAATATTTCCTGAACATGTCTTATCTGCTAGGCACCCTGACAGGTGCTGGGGATACCGAGATGAATCCGTGTGTGCCCATGGCCTTCAAAGAGCATATCACAGTGGGATCCTGGACTTGTAAAGAACTACGAATGTAATTGTGATGGAGGTGTGAAAGATGCAGTGGAAACAGAGAAGACAGAAAGCTGTCTGGGGTGTCAGGTTAGCTTTCAAGGGGGCTTCCGCATGTAGAGCCCTTAACAGTGGGTATGCATGCCCCCGCACACCCTTTGCTTTCACGGGTATGTGAAAGAACTTGGTGTGATGCTTTAGTCATCTAGGACAGGCAGCTTCCTTGGGAAGTAGATGGTAAGGGTGAGGTAGAAATGAGAGATGTATTGGATAGAATACAAGTGAAAGATAAAGAGAAAGGAAGGAAGAATAGTCAGGGAAAGCGTTCAGACCATGAAGGAGGGCTGACGTCTATGAAAGGTGAGGGGGAAGGAAAGAGGACAAGCCTCAGAATGTAGGACAGCTCTGAGAATCGTGGCCAGCCTGAAGGGAGCACTGGTACAAGGCTTCCCTGCAGAGGCATCCCGTGTTGATGAGTTCTGTGCCTTTCCTGTGCCCTGTCATTGACTGGGCTCGGTCTGGGAAGCTGAAAACAAAAGCAGATTCTGAAGACACTCACAGGTGGAGACTCACAGCTAACTGCACTCCCTGTGCCCCTCTCTATTGTGGTCAAAAACACATAACATAGGGGCGCCTGGGTGGCACAGCAGTTAAGCGTCTGCCTTCGGCTCAGGGTGTGATCCCGGCGTTATGGGATCAAGTCCCACATCAGGCTCCTCT